>NW_017191874.1:0-10572 GCF_001704415.2 Capra hircus
GAGCCTCAGGGCTGCTTTCCCAGCTGACACAGGTTGGGGCTGTGGCAAGGAACGCCAGACACGAGCCTTAACGGTCTATTGCCATTCCTAGGAGGATTCCCAGCCCCGGGTGATTCCCCTGGGGGCCCACTGGTTGATTTTCCTGCTGGGGCCACCAGTGGATCGTCGCCCTCAGGCAACCACTGCACCATGCGTCTCGCCATCGCTGTGACTTGAAGGGTGGCTACGGAGAGTGCTAGGGAAACCTACGTCTGTCATACACTTTCTGGGCACCCAAGGAATCAGCCTCCGTGTGTGCGGGGCTGAAAACCCCAGCCAGGGCCCTGGAGCCTGGGCTCTCGGTGCGGCGCTGATTCTAGGCGGCCCTAGAAACCGCTGGAGGAGCCCTGCAGTTGCCCTTCCTTCCTCTGACAGAGCTCTCACTGCTGAAGCCCTTGGCAGTGTGCAACCCACCACCCCTAAGCCCTCCCCAACGCACGCCTGGCACCTATGTGCAAAGGCAAGGCAGGATTGGAGCTGAGGCAAGGAAGGCACCAGTGGCGTCTCCCAGGCTCGCTCAGACAGCTCCTTCCTGGGGAGGGAGCCTAAAAGCAAGGCAAGTCTGGGCAAGGCGAGCCCCCGGCCGAGCAGCCTCGCGCCAGAAACTCTGCCAGATCGGGGCTCTGAGCAGAGCTAGAGCTCTGCCGTACTGGAGGCCCACTTAGCTCCGTGCAAGCAGGGCTTTCCTCTTGACTGGGCTCGGCTGCCTCCTCTTCTCCCGAGGAGGCTCGCTACACTGCTGGCTGTGCTCTCGCCTATCAGGCGGGCGCGCAGGGCTCCTCCAGCAGGTCTTGCCTCAGGGGCTGCTTCCCCTGAGTTGGGCTGTGGGCGGGAACCCAGACACGCAGGATAAGGCCCCAACCACCTGCACATGTCTCTGCTGGGGAGGAGAGTGCTAGGGAACCTACGTCTCTCACACACTTTCTAGGCACCCACGGAGTCAGCCTCTGGGAGTGTGGGGATGCAAAACCCAGCCAGGGGCCCTTGGAACCTGGTGCTCTCCGTGCGGAGCTTTGTCTGGGCGGCCAAGGCAACCGCTGAAGGAGCCCTGCTGTTGCCCTTCGCTTCCCTCTGACAGAGCTTTCACTGCTGGAGCCCTTGGCAGTGTGCAACCCACCAGCCCCTAAGCCCTCCTCAAGGACGCTTGGGACCTAAGTGCAAAGGCAAGGCAGGGGTAGAGCTGAAGCCAGGAAGGCGCCAGTGGCGTTTCCGAGCCTCACACAGCCTGCTCCTTCCTGGGGAGGGAGCCTTAAAGCAAGGCAAGTCTGCGCAAGGCTCGCCTATGGCAGAGCATCTTGGTGCCAGGAACTCTGCCAGATCGGGCCTCTGAACAGAGCTAGAGATCTGCCGTACTGGAGTCGCACTTAGCTTCGTGTAAGCAGGGATTTCAGCTTGACGGGGACTTGCTGCCTCCTCTTCCCCCGAGGAGGCTCGCTTCCCTGCTGGCTGTGCACTCGCCTATCAGGCGGGGGCGCAGGGCTCCTCCAGCAGGTCTTGCCTCAGGGGCTGCTTCCCCTGAGTTGGGGCTGTGGGCAGGAACCCAGACACGCAGGATCAGGCCCCAAACACCTGCACATGTCTCTGCTGGGGAGGAGAGTGCTAGGGAACCTACGTCTGTCATACACTTTCTGGGCACCCAAGGAATCAGCCTCCGTGTGTGCGGGGCTGAAAACCCCAGCCAGGGGCCCTGGGAGCCTGGTGCTCTCCGTGTGGCGCTGAATCTGGGCGGCCAAGCAACCGCTGGAGGAGCCCTGCAGTTGCCCTTCCCTTCCCTCTGACAGAATTCTCACTGCTGGAAGCCCTTGGCAGTGTGCAACCCACCAGCCCCTAAGCTCTCCTTAAGGAGGACTGGGACCTAAGTGCAAAGGCAAGGCAGGATTGGAGCTGAGGCAAGAAAGGCGCCAGTGGCGACTCCCAGGCTCCTGCTGCCTGCTCCTTCCTGGAGAGGCAGCCTAAAAGCAAGGCAAGTCTGGGCAAGGCTAGCCCCCGGCAGAGCAGCCTCGCGCCAGGAACTCTGCCAGATCGGGGCTCTGAGCAGAGCTAGAGCTCTGCCGTACTGGAGGCGCACTTAGCTCCGTGCAAGCAGGGCTTTCCTCTTGACTGGGCTCGGCTGCCTCCTCTTCTCCCCGAGGAGGCTCGCTACACTGCTGGCTGTGCTCTCGCCTATCAGGCGGGCGCGCAGGGCTCCTCCAGCAGGTCTTGCCTCAGGGGCTGCTTCCCCTGAGTTGAGGCTGTGGGCGGGAACCCAGACACGCAGGATCAGGCCCCAACCACCTGCACATGTCTCTGCTGGGGAGGAGAGTGCTAGGGAACCTACGTCTCTCACACACTTTCTAGGCACCCACGGAGTCAGCCTCTGGGAGTGTGGGGATGCAAAACCCAGCCAGGGGCCCTTGGAACCTGGTGCTCTCCGTGCGGAGCTTTGTCTGGGCGGCCAAGGAACCGCTGAAGGAGCCCTGCTGTTGCCCTTCGCTTCCCTCTGACAGAGCTTTCACTGCTGGAGCCCTTGGCAGTGTGCAACCCACCAGCCCCTAAGCCCTCCTCAAGGACGCTTGGGACCTAAGTGCAAAGGCAAGGCAGGGGTAGAGCTGAAGCCAGGAAGGCGCCAGTGGCGTTTCCGAGCCTCACACAGCCTGCTCCTTCCTGGGGAGGGAGCCTTAAAGCAAGGCAAGTCTGCGCAAGGCTCGCCTATGGCAGAGCATCTTGGTGCCAGGAACTCTGCCAGATCGGGCCTCTGAACAGAGCTAGAGATCTGCCGTACTGGAGTCGCACTTAGCTTCGTGTAAGCAGGGATTTCAGCTTGACGGGGACTTGCTGCCTCCTCTTCCCCCGAGGAGGCTCGCTTCCCTGCTGGCTGTGCACTCGCCTATCAGGCGGGGGCGCAGGGCTCCTCCAGCAGGTCTTGCCTCAGGGGCTGCTTCCCCTGAGTTGGGGCTGTGGGCAGGAACCCAGACACGCAGGATCAGGCCCCAAACACCTGCACATGTCTCTGCTGGGGAGGAGAGTGCTAGGGAACCTACGTCTGTCATACACTTTCTGGGCACCCAAGGAATCAGCCTCCGTGTGTGCGGGGCTGAAAACCCCAGCCAGGGGCCCTGGGAGCCTGGTGCTCTCGGTGCGGCGCTGATTCTAGGCGGCCTAGAAACCGCTGGAGGAGCCCTGCAGTTGCCCTTCCCTTCCCTCTGACAGAGCTCTCACTGCTGAAGCCCTTGGCAGTGTGCAACCCACCACCCCCTAAGCCCTCCCCAACGACGCCTGGCACCTATGTGCAAAGGCAAGGCAGGATTGGAGCTGAGGCAAGGAAGGCACCAGTGGCGTCTCCCAGGCTCGCTCAGACAGCTCCTTCCTGGGGAGGGAGCCTAAAAGCAAGGCAAGTCTGGGCAAGGCGAGCCCCCGGCCGAGCAGCCTCGCGCCAGAAACTCTGCCAGATCGGGGCTCTGAGCAGAGCTAGAGCTCTGCCGTACTGGAGGCCCACTTAGCTCCGTGCAAGCAGGGCTTTCCTCTTGACTGGGCTCGGCTGCCTCCTCTTCTCCCGAGGAGGCTCGCTACACTGCTGGCTGTGCTCTCGCCTATCAGGCGGGCGCGCAGGGCTCCTCCAGCAGGTCTTGCCTCAGGGGCTGCTTCCCCTGAGTTGAGGCTGTGGGCGGGAACCCAGACACGCAGGATAAGGCCCCAACCACCTGCACATGTCTCTGCTGGGGAGGAGAGTGCTAGGGAACCTACGTCTCTCACACACTTTCTAGGCACCCACGGAGTCAGCCTCTGGGAGTGTGGGGATGCAAAACCCAGCCAGGGGCCCTTGGAACCTGGTGCTCTCCGTGCGGAGCTTTGTCTGGGCGGCCAAGGAACCGCTGAAGGAGCCCTGCTGTTGCCCTTCGCTTCCCTCTGACAGAGCTTTCACTGCTGGAGCCCTTGGCAGTGTGCAACCCACCAGCCCCTAAGCCCTCCTCAAGGACGCTTGGGACCTAAGTGCAAAGGCAAGGCAGGGGTAGAGCTGAAGCCAGGAAGGCGCCAGTGGCGTTTCCGAGCCTCACACAGCCTGCTCCTTCCTGGGGAGGGAGCCTTAAAGCAAGGCAAGTCTGCGCAAGGCTCGCCTATGGCAGAGCATCTTGGTGCCAGGAACTCTGCCAGATCGGGCCTCTGAACAGAGCTAGAGATCTGCCGTACTGGAGTCGCACTTAGCTTCGTGTAAGCAGGGATTTCAGCTTGACGGGGACTTGCTGCCTCCTCTTCCCCCGAGGAGGCTCGCTTCCCTGCTGGCTGTGCACTCGCCTATCAGGCGGGGGCGCAGGGCTCCTCCAGCAGGTCTTGCCTCAGGGGCTGCTTCCCCTGAGTTGGGGCTGTGGGCAGGAACCCAGACACGCAGGATCAGGCCCCAAACACCTGCACATGTCTCTGCTGGGGAGGAGAGTGCTAGGGAACCTACGTCTGTCATACACTTTCTGGGCACCCAAGGAATCAGCCTCCGTGTGTGCGGGGCTGAAAACCCCAGCCAGGGGCCCTGGGAGCCTGGTGCTCTCCGTGTGGCGCTGATTCTGGGCGGCCAAGCAAACCGCTGGAGGAGCCCTGCAGTTGCCCTTCCCTTCCCTCTGACAGAGATTCTCACTGCTGGAGCCCTTGGCAGTGTGCAACCCACCAGCCCCTAAGCCTCTCCTTAAGGACGGACTGGGACCTAAGTGCAAAGGCAAGGCAGGATTGGAGCTGAGGCAAGGAAGGCGCCAGTGGCGTCTCCCAGGCTCCTGCTCAGCCTGCTCCTTCCTGGGGAGGGCAGCCTAAAAGCAAGGCAAGTCTGGGCAAGGCTAGCCCCCGGCAGAGCAGCCTCGCGCCAGGAACTCTGCCAGATCGGGGCTCTGAGCAGAGCTAGAGCTCTGCCGTACTGGAGGCGCACTTAGCTCCGTGCAAGCAGGGCTTTCCTCTTGACTGGGCTCGGCTGCCTCCTCTTCTCCCGAGGAGGCTCGCTACACTGCTGGCTGTGCTCTCGCCTATCAGGCGGGCGCGCAGGGCTCCTCCAGCAGGTCTTGCCTCAGGGGCTGCTTCCCCTGAGTTGGGGCTGTGGGCGGGAACCCAGACACGCAGGATCAGGCCCCAACCACCTGCACATGTCTCTGCTGGGGAGGAGAGTGCTAGGGAACCTACGTCTCTCACACACTTTCTAGGCACCCACGGAGTCAGCCTCTGGGAGTGTGGGGATGCAAAACCCAGCCAGGGGCCCTTGGAACCTGGTGCTCTCCGTGCGGAGCTTTGTCTGGGCGGCCAAGGAACCGCTGGAAGGAGCCCTGCTGTTGCCCTTCGCTTCCCTCTGACAGAGCTTTCACTGCTGGAGCCCTTGGCAGTGTGCAACCCACCAGCCCCTAAGCCCTCCTCAAGGACGCTTGGGACCTAAGTGCAAAGGCAAGGCAGGGGTAGAGCTGAAGCCAGGAAGGCGCCAGTGGCGTTTCCGAGCCTCACACAGCCTGCTCCTTCCTGGGGAGGGAGCCTTAAAGCAAGGCAAGTCTGCGCAAGGCTCGCCTATGGCAGAGCATCTTGGCTGCCAGGAACTCTGCCAGATCGGGCCTCTGAACAGAGCTAGAGATCTGCCGTACTGGAGTCGCACTTAGCTTCGTGTAAGCAGGGATTTCAGCTTGACGGGGACTTGCTGCCTCCTCTTCCCCCGAGGAGGCTCGCTTCCCTGCTGGCTGTGCACTCGCCTATCAGGCGGGGGCGCAGGGCTCCTCCAGCAGGTCTTGCCTCAGGGGCTGCTTCCCCTGAGTTGGGGCTGTGGGCAGGAACCCAGACACGCAGGATCAGGCCCCAAACCACCTGCACATGTCTCTGCTGGGGAGGAGAGTGCTAGGGAACCTACGTCTGTCATACACTTTCTGGGCACCCAAGGAATCAGCCTCCGTGTGTGCGGGGCTGAAAACCCCAGCCAGGGGCCCTGGGAGCCTGGTGCTCTCCGTGCTGGCGCTGAATTCTGGGCGGCCAAGAAACCGCTGGAGGAGCCCTGCAGTTGCCCTTCCCTTCCCTCTGACAGAGCTTCTCACTGCTGGAGCCCTTGGCAGTGTGCAACCCACCAGCCCCTAAGCCCTCCTCAACGACGCCTGGCACCTAAGTGCAAAGGCAAGGCAGGATTGGAGCTGAGGCAAGGAAGGCACCAGTGGCGTCTCCCAGGCTCGCTCAGACATGCTCCTTCCTGGGAGGGAGCCTAAAAGCAAGGCAAGTCTGGGCAAGGCGAGCCCCGGCCAGAGCAGCCTCGCGCCAGGAAACTCTGCCAGATCGGGGCTCTGAGCAGAGCTAGAGCTCTGCCGTACTGGAGGCGCCACTTAGCTCCGTGCAAGCAGGGCTTTCCTCTTGACTGGGCTCGGCTGCCTCCTCTTCTCCCGAGGAGGCTCGCTACCACTGCTGGCTGTGCTACTCGCCTATCAGGCGGGCGCGCAGGGCTCCTCCAGCAGGTCTTGCCTCAGGGGCTGCTTCCCCTGAGTTGAGGCTGTGGGCGGGAACCCAGACACGCAGGATCAGGCCCCAACCACCTGCACATGTCTCTGCTGGGGAGGAGAGTGCTAGGGAACCTACGTCTCTCACACACTTTCTAGGCACCCACGGAGTCAGCCTCTGGGAGTGTGGGGATGCAAAACCCAGCCAGGGGCCCTTGGAACCTGGTGCTCTCCGTGCGGAGCTTTGTCTGGGCGGCCAAGGAACCGCTGAAGGAGCCCTGCTGTTGCCCTTCGCTTCCCTCTGACAGAGCTTTCACTGCTGGAGCCCTTGGCAGTGTGCAACCCACCAGCCCCTAAGCCCTCCTCAAGGACGCTTGGGACCTAAGTGCAAAGGCAAGGCAGGGTAGAGCTGAAGCCAGGAAGGCGCCAGTGGCGTTTCCGAGCCTCACACAGCCTGCTCCTTCCTGGGGAGGGAGCCTTAAAAGCAAGGCAAGTCTGCGCAAGGCTCGCCTATGGCAGAGCATCTTGGTGCCAGGAACTCTGCCAGATCGGGCCTCTGAGCAGAGCTAGAGATCTGCCGTACTGGAGTCGCACTTAGCTTCGTGCAAGCAGGGATTTCAGCTTGACGGGGACTGGCTGCCTCCTCTTCCCCCGAGGAGGCTCGCTTCCCTGCTGGCTGTGCACTCGCCTATCAGGCGGGGGCGCAGGGCTCCTCCAGCAGGTCTTGCCTCAGGGGCTGCTTCCCCTGAGTTGGGGCTGTGGGCAGGAACCCAGACACGCAGGATCAGGCCCCAAACACCTGCACATGTCTCTGCTGGGGAGGAGAGTGCTAGGGAACCTACGTCTGTCATACACTTTCTGGGCACCCAAGGAATCAGCCTCCGTGTGTGCGGGGCTGAAAACCCCAGCCAGGGGCCCTGGGAGCCTGGTGCTCTCCGTGCTGGCGCTGATATCTAGGCGGCCATAGCAAACCGCTGGAGGAGCCCTGCAGTTGCCCTTCCCTTCCCTCTGACAGAGCTCTCACTGCTGAAGCCCTTGGCAGTGTGCAACCCACCACCCCCTAAGCCTCTCCCAACGACGCCTGGGCACCTAATGTGCAAAGGCAAGGCAGGATTGGAGCTGAGGCAAGGAAAGGCACCAGTGGCGTCTCCCAGGCTCCGCTCAGACAGCTCCTTCCTGGGAGGGAGCCTAAAAGCAAGGCAAGTCTGGGCAAGGCGAGCCCCCGGCCAGAGCAGCCTCGCGCCAGAAACTCTGCCAGATCGGGGCTCTGAGCAGAGCTAGAGCTCTGCCGTACTGGAGGCCCACTTAGCTCCGTGCAAGCAGGGCTTTCCTCTTGACTGGGCTCGGCTGCCTCCTCTTCTCCCGAGGAGGCTCGCTACACTGCTGGCTGTGCTCTCGCCTATCAGGCGGGCGCGCAGGGCTCCTCCAGCAGGTCTTGCCTCAGGGGCTGCTTCCCCTGAGTTGGGGCTGTGGGCGGGAACCCAGACACGCAGGATCAGGCCCCAACCACCTGCACATGTCTCTGCTGGGGAGGAGAGTGCTAGGGAACCTACGTCTCTCACACACTTTCTAGGCACCCACGGAGTCAGCCTCTGGGAGTGTGGGGATGCAAAACCCAGCCAGGGGCCCTTGGAACCTGGTGCTCTCCGTGCGGAGCTTTGTCTGGGCGGCCAAGGAACCGCTGAAGGAGCCCTGCTGTTGCCCTTCGCTTCCCTCTGACAGAGCTTTCACTGCTGGAGCCCTTGGCAGTGTGCAACCCACCAGCCCCTAAGCCCTCCTCAAGGACGCTTGGGACCTAAGTGCAAAGGCAAGGCAGGGGTAGAGCTGAAGCCAGGAAGGCGCCAGTGGCGTTTCCGAGCCTCACACAGCCTGCTCCTTCCTGGGGAGGGAGCCTTAAAGCAAGGCAAGTCTGCGCAAGGCTCGCCTATGGCAGAGCATCTTGGTGCCAGGAACTCTGCCAGATCGGGCCTCTGAACAGAGCTAGAGATCTGCCGTACTGGAGTCGCACTTAGCTTCGTGTAAGCAGGGATTTCAGCTTGACGGGGACTTGCTGCCTCCTCTTCCCCCGAGGAGGCTCGCTTCCCTGCTGGCTGTGCACTCGCCTATCAGGCGGGGGCGCAGGGCTCCTCCAGCAGGTCTTGCCTCAGGGGCTGCTTCCCCTGAGTTGGGGCTGTGGGCAGGAACCCAGACACGCAGGATCAGGCCCCAAACACCTGCACATGTCTCTGCTGGGGAGGAGAGTGCTAGGGAACCTACGTCTGTCATACACTTTCTGGGCACCCAAGGAATCAGCCTCCGTGTGTGCGGGGCTGAAAACCCCAGCCAGGGGCCCTGGGAGCCTGGTGCTCTCCGTGTGGCGCTGAATCTGGGCGGCCAAGCAACCGCTGGAGGAGCCCTGCAGTTGCCCTTCCCTTCCCTCTGACAGAATTCTCACTGCTGGAGCCCTTGGCAGTGTGCAACCCACCAGCCCCTAAGCTCTCCTTAAGGAGGACTGGGACCTAAGTGCAAAGGCAAGCAGGATTGGAGCTGAGGCAAGAAAGGCGCCAGTGGCGACTCCCAGGCTCCTGCTGCCTGCTCCTTCCTGGAGAGGCAGCCTAAAAGCAAGGCAAGTCTGGGCAAGGCTAGCCCCGGCAGAGCAGCCTCGCGCCAGGAACTCTGCCAGATCGGGGCTCTGAGCAGAGCTAGAGCTCTGCCGTACTGGAGGCGCACTTAGCTCCGTGCAAGCAGGGCTTTCCTCTTGACTGGGCTCGGCTGCCTCCTCTTCTCCCGAGGAGGCTCGCTTACCACTGCTGGCTGTGCTCTCGCCTATCAGGCGGGCGCGCAGGGCTCCTCCAGCAGGTCTTGCCTCAGGGGCTGCTTCCCCTGAGTTGGGGCTGTGGGCGGGAACCCAGACACGCAGGATAAGGCCCCAACCACCTGCACATGTCTCTGCTGGGGAGGAGAGTGCTAGGGAACCTACGTCTCTCACACACTTTCTAGGCACCCACGGAGTCAGCCTCTGGGAGTGTGGGGATGCAAAACCCAGCCAGGGGCCCTTGGAACCTGGTGCTCTCCGTGCGGAGCTTTGTCTGGGCGGCCAAGGAACCGCTGAAGGAGCCCTGCTGTTGCCCTTCGCTTCCCTCTGACAGAGCTTTCACTGCTGGAGCCCTTGGCAGTGTGCAACCCACCAGCCCCTAAGCCCTCCTCAAGGACGCTTGGGACCTAAGTGCAAAGGCAAGGCAGGGGTAGAGCTGAAGCCAGGAAGGCGCCAGTGGCGTTTCCGAGCCTCACACAGCCTGCTCCTTCCTGGGGAGGGAGCCTTAAAGCAAGGCAAGTCTGCGCAAGGCTCGCCTATGGCAGAGCATCTTGGTGCCAGGAACTCTGCCAGATCGGGCCTCTGAAGCAGAGCTAGAGATCTGCCGTACTGGAGTCGCACTTAGCTTCGTGTAAGCAGGGACTTTCAGCTTGACGGGACTTGCTGCCTCCTCTTCCCCGAGGAGGCTCGCTTCCCTGCTGGCTGTGCCACTCGCCTATCAGGCGGGGCGCAGGGCTCCTCCAGCAGGTCTTGCCTCAGGGCTTCCTTCCCTGAGTTGGGGCTGTGGGCAGGAACCCAGGACACGCAGGATCAGGCCCCCAACACCTGCACATGTCTCTGCTGGGGAGGAGAGTGCTAGGGAACCTACGTCTGTCATACACTTTCTGGGCACCCAAGGAATCAGCCTCCGTGTGTGCGGCTGAAAACCCAGCCAGGGGCCCTGGGAGCCTGGTGCTCTCGGTGCGGCGCTGATTCTAGGCGGCCTAGAAACCGCTGAGGAGCCCTGCAGTTGCCCTTCCCTTCCTCTGACAGAGCTCTCACTGCTGAAGCCCTTGGCAGTGTGCAACCCACCACCCCTAAGCCCTCCCCCCAACGACGCCTGGCACCTATGTGCAAAGGCAAGGCCAGGATTGGAGCTGAGGCAAGGAAGCACCAGTGGGGTCTCCCAGGCTCGCTCAGACAGCTCCTTCCTGGGGAGGGAGCCTAAAAGCAAGGCAAGTCTGGGCAAGGCGAGCCCCGAGCAGGCTCGCGCCAGAAACTCTGCCAGATCGGCGCTCTGAGCAGAGCTAGAGCTCTGCCCGTACTGGAGGCGCACTTAGCTCCGTG
>NW_017191875.1:0-10571 GCF_001704415.2 Capra hircus
CCTCTCCAGTGCTGACATGGATCTTGGGGTACTTCTGGAGTCTCCCCAGGGGAGTCAGTCCTCGTCTCGAGTGGGGGCATGCACGTGCGCTTTCCTCCTGAGCGGTAGCAGCAGTGTCACGCTTCCTCGCGTGGATCAAGGGATCTGTGGCTTTCCCTCTAGGCTTTCCATGAGGCTTTCCCACAGGGCTGTCCCACATGCCACCTTGGTGTGAGACGATCCTCGGCGTGAAAGTCATGGCAGTGCAGGGAAAACAGGTTCCTCTGGAATGGACTGAGACATCTGGGGAACTCTGGGAATGGTGGCACGACCCTGGAGTTCCTCTGGCCTTTCCTGTGGAGAGCACTTCCTCTTGAGATGCGACGGGAACGCCAGGAATTCTTTCCCGACCACGCAGGGAAAGGATCCCTCCTCTCTAGATACGAGGCGGAAACGGGGCTCCTCTGGATGTGGGTGGGACCCTCGTGCTTCATCTCGAGTGGAGACGGGTATGTCGGTGATCTTCTTGACTTGCCGCAGGGGTGTCAAAGACCCTTTGGAAGTTCCAGAGGTTAGGTGTGATTAGCCTCGAGATGCCTCAGGGGAAATGGGCCTCATCTCGCCTGGAGGGGAGAACCTCCTGGATTATCTTGAGTTGGAGCAGGTGCTCTCGTCTTAGCATGGGGACCTCAGGGACCCGCTCCTGTGGCCTCAGAAAAGGCCAGTGCCCATGGGAGTTGCTAGGGGGCCTCTCAGGATTCCTCTCACGTCGATGCCGGGGCCTAAGACCTTGTGTGGAGAGAGCCCGAGCGGAGGCGGCGCGGAGCGTTTCGGTTCTCAGTGCCTGGGGCACCGGTGTGTGGTGTGAGGCTGCGGCGGAGCCTCTACACTGAAGGTGCGAGAGGTTGGCAGCTTCGATTGAAGCACATCGAGCGGCGACAGCAGTGAAAGTCATGAGCGACAGCGGCGAGGAGAACTACGGCGAGGGGGAATCCCGTTCTGCTTCCAGAAGCGGAAGTGCTCATGGATCTGGGAAATCTGCAAGTCATACCCCTGCAAAGGTCTCGCTCCAAGGAAGATTCCAGGCGTTCCAGATCAAAGTCCATGTCCAGATCGGAATCTAGGTCTAGATCCAGAAGAAGTTCTCGGAGGCATTATACAAGGTCACGATCTCGGTCCCGGTCCCATAGAAGATCTCGTAGCAGATCTTACAGCAGAGATTATCGAAGACGGCCATAGCCACAGTCATTCTCCCATGTCTACTCGCTGGCGTCATGTTGGGAATCGGGCAAATCCTGATCCTAACTGTTGTCTTGGAGTATTTGGATTGAGCTTGTATACTACAGAAAGAGATCTAAGAGAAATGTTCTCTAAATATGGCCCAATTGCTGATGTATCTATTGTATATGACCAGCAGTCTAGACGTTCAAGAGGATTTGCCTTTGTATACTTTGAAAATGTAGATGATGCCAAGGAAGCAAAAGAGTGTGCCAATGGAATGGAGCTTGATGGATGTAGGATCAGAGTTGACTTCTCCATAACGAAAAGACCACATACTCCAACAGCAGGAATTTACATGGGGAGACCTACCTATGGCAGCTCACGCCGTCGAGATTACTATGACAGAGGATATGATCGAGGCTATGATGATCGGGACTATTACAGCAGTTCGTACAGAGGAGGAGGAGGAGGAGGGAGGAGGAGGATGGAGAGCTGCTCAAGACAGGGATCAGAAATACAGAAGACGGTCACCTTCTCCCTACTATAGTCGTGGAGGATACAGATCACGTTCCAGATCTCGATCATACTCACCTCATCGCTATTAAAGCATGAAGATGAAGACTTTCTGAAACCTGCCCTAGAGTTGGGATATTGTTTGTGGACAATATTTTTTATTGTCTCCTGTTTAAAAAGTGAACAGTGCCTGGTGAAGTTAGGTGACTTTTACACCTTTTATGATGACTACTTTTGGTGGAGTTGAAATGCTGTTTTCATTCTGCATTTGTGTAGTTCGGTGCTTTGTTCAAAGTTAAGTGTTTTCAGAAAAGTATGTTTTACATGTATTTTTTTACAGTCTAAAATTTTGACTGCTGAGAAGTTTCTATTGTACAGAACTTCATTTAAATGGTTTTTCTACTGAATACAGGGTATTCTGAAGATTGAAGCCTGTGTGTAAAATGCTACCAAATGGCAAAAAGCAACAATAACGTTTGGTTTTTACTTTTCTTTCTAACATATCAATGCTTAGGAGAACTGTTCTGATTAGATTGTCAGTAGTAAATTAAAGAAAAAAATGCCCGGTTTCCTCGAGTCCATGAAACATACCATACTTAATATACCTGCAGTTAAGTGATAAAAATTACGCTCTGTAACTCTATACTGCTAGTGTTAAAAACTAAAGATCTTTCAATACAGCAAATGCTTAATGCTTATATAAATGTGACTTTGACAGCCTTTATGTAATCTGTATTATACATAGCAGGGAATAAGATGAGTTGCACAATGTATGCCTTAAAAAGGCTATTTCTTAAAGCTGTTAGAAGGGGATAATGGTATTTCAATTAGTAATCAGCAAGTGAAAATAATATTC
Source organism: Capra hircus (assembly GCF_001704415.2). Taxonomy (NCBI): domain Eukaryota; kingdom Metazoa; phylum Chordata; class Mammalia; order Artiodactyla; family Bovidae; genus Capra; species Capra hircus. Next base: position 2,570 of record NW_017191875.1, read on the forward strand.
CACCACAAATGTACTCTTGTTCTTCTAGCTTTTAAGACTATATGGAAAAATTGGGTGCTTCAGAGTTTTTGAGAAAAAAGAAGGGAACACTACACCTGTGTTGTGGATGATCTGAAGACTTTGCCTGTTCGTTTTTTAAATACTACTTTCAGGTTCTTTGCTTACCAAAGGAGGCCCAATTTCACTCAAAAGTTTTGAGAACTGTGTTTAAATAAATGCAAAGAAAAGAGTAAAAAGGAAAGAAAAAAAAAAAAGACCTTGTGAGGAGTTGGGGCAGGAACCTGAGGATTCCTCTACAGTGCTGACATGGATCTTGGGGTACTTCTGGAGCCCCCCAGGGAAGTCAGTCTTCGTCTCGAATGGGGGCATGCACGTGCGCTTTCCTCCCGAGCTGTAGCAGCAGTGTCACACTTCCGGTCGCGTGGATCAAGTGATCTGTGGCTTTTCCTCCAGGCTTTACCACGAGGCTATCCCAGAGGGCTGTCCCACATGCCGCCGAGGTGTGAGTCGAACCTCGGCGTGAAAGTCGAGGCAGTGCAGGGAAAACAGGTTCCTCTGGAATGGACTGAGAAATCTGGGGGACTCTGGGAATGGTGGCACCACCCTGGAGTTCCTCTCGCCTTTCCTGTGGAGAGCACCTCCCCTTGAGATGTGACGAAAACGCCGGGAATTCTTTCCCGATCACGCAGGGAAAGGATCCCTCCTCTCGAGCTAGGAGGCGGAAACGGGGCTCCTCTGGGTGTGGGCGGGACTCTCGTGCTTCCTCTCGAGTGGAGACGGGTATGTCAGGGATCTTTTTGAATTGCAGCAAGGGTGTGAAGGACCCTTTGGTAGTTCCAGAGGTTAGGTGTGATAAGACTCTAGACACCTCAGCGGAAATGGGCCTCATCTCGCCTGGAGGGGAGAACCTCCTGGATCTTCTCGAGTTTCGGCATGTGCTCTCGACTTAAGACGGGTACCTCAGGGACCCGCTCTGGTGGCCTCAGGAAAGGCCAGTCCCCATGGAGTTGCTCGGGGGCCTCTCGGTATTCCTCTCCCGTCGATGCCGTGGCCTAAGACCTTTTGTGAATTCGGTGCCAGAACCTGAGGATTCCTCTCCAGTGCTGACATGGATCTTGGGGTACTTCTGGAATCTCCCCAGGGGAGTCAGTCCTCGTCTCGAGTGCGGGCATGCACGTGCGCTTTCCTCCCGAGCTGTAGCAGCAGTGTCACGCTTCCCATCGCGTGGATCAAGGGATCTGTGGCTTTCCCTCGACGCTTTCCCACGAGGCTTTCCCACGAGGCTTTCCCACAGGGCTGTCCCATGTGCCACCGTGGTGTGAATGCATCTTCGGCTTGAAAGTCGAGGCAGCGCAGGGAAAACAGTTTTCCCTGGAATGGACTGAGACATCTGGGGGACTCTGGGAATGGTGGCACGACCCTGGAGTTCCTCTCGCCTTTCCTGTGGTGAGCGGCTCCTCTTGAGATGCAACGGGAACGCCGGAAATTCTTTCCCGACCACGCAGGGAAAGGATCCCTCCTCTCGAGCTAGGAGGCGGAAACGGGGCTCCTCTGGATGTGGGCGGGACAATCGTGCTTTCTCTCGAGTGGAGACGGGTATGTCCCGGAACTTCTTGAGTTGCAGCAAGGGTGTGAAGGACCCTTTGGAAGTTCCAGAAGTTAGGTGTGATTAGCCTCGAGACGCCTCACCGGAAATGGGCCTCATCTAGAATGGAGGGGAGAACCTCCTGGTTTTTCTCGAGTGGCGGCAGGTGCTCTGGACTTACGACGGGGACCTCAGGGACCCGCTCTGGTGGCCTCAGAAAAGGCCAGTCCACATGCGAGTTGCTCGGGGGCCTCTCGGGATTCCTCTCCTGTCGATGCCGTGGACTAAGACCTTGTGTGGATTTGGTGCCGGAACCTGAGGATTCCTCTTCCGTATGACATGGGTCTTGGGGGACTTCTGGAGTCTCCCCAGGGGAGTCAGTCCTCGTCTCGAGTGGGGGCATGCACGTGGGCTTTCCTCCCGAGCTGTAGCCGCAGTGTCACGCTTCCCTTTGCGAGGATCAAGGGATCTGTGTCTTTCCTCGAGGCTTTCCCACGAGGCTTTACCTCGAGGCTTTCCAACAGGGCTGTCCCTCGTGCCACCGTGGTGTAGGTCGATCGTCGGCTTGAAAGTCAAGGCAGTGCAGGGAAAACAGGTTTCCCTGGAATGGACTGAGAAACCTGGGGGACTCTGGGAATCGGTGGCACGACCCTGGAGTCCCTCTTCGCCTTTCCTGTGGAGAGCGCCTCCTCTTGAGATGCGACGGGAACGCCGGGAATTCTTTCCCGACCACGCAGGGAAAGGACCACTCCTTTCGAGCTAGAAGCGGAAACGGGCTCCTCTGGCTGTGGGCGGGACTCTCGTGCATCCTCTCGAGTGGAGACGGGTATGTCGGGGAACTTCTTGAGTTGCAGCAAGGGTGTGAAGGACACTTTCGAAGTTCCAGAGGTTAGATGTTTTTAGCCTCGAGCCCCCTCAGCGGAAATGGGCCTCATCTCGCCTGGAGGGGAGAACCTCCTGGATTTTCTCGAGTTGCGTCAGGTGGTCTCGACTTACGACAGGGGACCTCAGGGACCCGCTCTGGTGGCCTCAGGAAAGGCCAGTCCCCATGCGAGTTGCTCGGGGGCCTCTCGGGATTCCTCTCCCGTCGATGCCGGGGCCTAAGACCTTGTGTGGAGTCGGTGCCGGAACCTGAGGATTCCTCTCCAGTGCTGACATGGATCTTGGGGTACTTCTGCAGTCTCCCCAGGGGAGTCAGTCCTCCTCTCGAGTGGGGGCATGCACCTGTGCTTTCCTCCCGAGCTGTAGCAGCAGTGTCACGCTTCCCTTCGCGTGGATCAAGGGATCTGTGTCTTTCCCTCGAGGCTTTCCCTTGAGGATTCCACGAGGCTTTCCCACAGGGCTGTCCCACGTGCCACCGTGGGGTAGGTCGATCGTGAGCTTGAAAGTCAAGGCAGTGCAGGAAAACAGGTTTCCCTGGAATGGACTGAGACTTCTGGGGGACTCTGGGAATGGTGGCACGACCCTGGAGTTCCTTTCGCCTTTCCTGTGGAGAGCGCCTCTTCTTGAGATGCGAAGGGAACTCCGGAATTCTTTCCCGACCACGCAGGGAAAGGATCCCTCCTCTCGAGCTATGAGGCGGAAACGGGGCTCCTCTGGATGTGGGCGGGACTCTCGTGCTTCCTCTCGAGTGGAGACGGGTATGTCGGGGAACTTCTTGAGTTGCGGCAAGGGTGTGAAGGACCCTTTCGAAGTTCCATAGGTTAGGTGTGATTAGCCTCGAGATGCCTCAGCGGAAATGGGCCTCATCTCGCCTGGAGGGGAGAACCTCCTGGATTTTCTCGAGTTGCGGCAGGTTGCTCTCGACTTTCCGACAGGAATCTCAGGCACCCGCTTGGTGGCCTCAGGAAAGGCCAGTCCCCATGCGAGTTGCTCGGGGGCCTCTCGGGATTCCTCTCCCGTCAATGCCGGGGCCTAAGATCTTGTGTGGAGTGGGTGCCGGAACCTGAGGATTCCTCTCCAGTGCCGACATGGATCTTGGGGTACTTCTGGAGTCTCCCCAGGGTAGTCAGTCCTCGTCTCGAGTGGGGGCATGCACGTGCGATTTCTTCCCGAGCTGAAGCAGCAGTGTCGCGATTCCCTTCGCGAGGATCAAGGGATCAGGGCCTTTCCCTCGTGGCTTTCCCACGAGGCTTTCCCACAGGGCTGTCCCACGTGCCACCCGTGGTGTGAGTCGATCCTCGGCTTGAAAGTCGCGGCAGTGCAGGGAAAACAGTTTTCCCTGGAATGGACTGAGACATCTGGTGGACTCTGGGAATGTGGCACGACCCTGGAGTTCCTCTCGCCTTTCCTGTGGAGAGCGCCTCCTCTTGAGATGCGACGGGAACGCCCGGATTTCTTTCCCGACCACGCAGCGAAATGATCCCTCCTCTCGAGCTAGGAGGCGGAAACAGGGCTCCTCTGGATGTGGGCGGGACTCTCGTGCTTCCTCTCGAGTGGAGACGGGTATGTCGGGTAACTTCTTGAGTTGCAGCAAGGGTGTGAAGGATCCTTTGGAAGTTCCAGAGTTTAGGTGTGATTAGCCTCGAGGCGCCTCAGCGGAAATGGGCCTCATCTCGCCTGGAGGGGAGAACCTCCTGGATTTTCTCGAGTTGCGGCAGGTGCTCTCGACTTACGATGGGGACCTCAGGGACCCGCTCTGATTTCCTCAGGAAAGGCCAGTCCCCATGCGAGTTGTTTGGGGGCATCTCGGAATTCCTCTCCCGTCAATGCCGGCGCCTTATACCTTGTGTGGAGTCGGTGCTGGAACCTGAGAATAACTCTCCAGTGCTTACATGGTTCTTGGGGTACTTCTGGAGTCTCCCAGGTGAGTCAGTCCTCATCTCTAGTGGGGGCATTCATGTGCACTTTCCTCCAGAGCTGTAGCAGCAGTGTCACGCTTCCCTTCGCCAGGATCCAGGGATCTCTGGCTTTATCTGGAGGCTTTCCCACGATGCTTTTTCATGAGGATTTCCCACAGGGCTGTCCCACTTGCCACCGTGGTGTGAGTCGTTCTTCGGATTGAAAGTCGAGGCAGTGCAGGGAAAACAGGTTTCCCTGGAATGGACTGAGACATCTGGGGGCTCTGGGAATGGTGGCACCACCCTGGAGTTCCTCTCGCCTTTCCTGTGGAGAGCACCTCCCCTTGAGATGTGACGGAAACACCGGGAATTCTTTCCCGACCACGCAGGGAAAGGATCCCTCCTCTCGAGCTAGGAGGCGGAAACGGGGCTCCTCTGGGTGTGGGCAGGACTCTCGTGCTTCCTCTCGAGTGGAGACTGGTATGTCGGGGATCTTCTTGAATTGCAGCAAGTGTGTGAAGGACCCTTTGGAAGTTCCAGAGCTTAGGTGTGATAAGATTCGAGACTCCTCAGCGGAAATGGGCCTCATCTCGCCTGGAGGGGAGAACCTCCTGGATTTTCTCGAGTTGCGGCAGGTGCTCTCAACTTACGACGGGTACCTCAGGGACCCGCTCTGGTGGCCTCAGGAAAGGCCAGTCCCCATGGAGTTGCTCGGGGGCCTCTCGGTATTCCTCTCACGTCGATGCTGGGGCCTAAGACCTTTTGTGGATTCGGTGCCAGAACCTGAGGATTCCTCTCCAGTGCTGACATGGATCTTGGGGTACTTCTGGAATCTCCCCAGGGGAGTCAGTCCTCGTCTCGAGTGGGGGCATGCACGTGCGCTTTCCTCCCGAGCTGTAGCAGCAGTGTCACGCTTCCCTTCGCGATGAACAAGGGATCTGTGGCATTCCCTCAAGGCTTTCCCACGAGGCTTTCCCACGAGGCTTTCCCGCAGCGCTGTCCCACGTGCCACCGTGGTGTGAGTCGATCCTCGGCTTGAAAGTCGAGGCAGTCCAGGGAAACAGGTTTCCCTGGAATGGACTGAGACATCTGGGGGACTCTGGGAATGGTGGCGTGACCTGGAGTTCCTCTCGCCTTTCCTGTGGAGAGTGCCTCCTCTTGAGATGCGACGGGAACGCCGGGAATTCTTTCCCGACCACGCAGGGAAAGGATCCCTCCTCTCGAGCTAGGAAGCGGAAAAGGGGCTCCTAAGGATGAGGGCGGCACTCTCGTGCTTCCTCTCGAGTGGAGACGGGTATGTCGGGGAACTTCTTGAGTTGCAGCAAAGGTGTGAAGGACCCTTTGAAAGTTCCAGAGTTTAGGTGTGATAAGCCTCGAGACTCCTCAGCGGAAATGGGCCTCATCTCGCCTGGAGGGGAGAACCTCCTGGATTTTCTCGAGTTGCCCCAGGTGCTCTCGGCTTCCGACGGGGACCTCAGGGACACGCTCTAGTGCCCTCAGGAAAGGCCCGTCCCCATGCGAGTTGCTCGTGGGCCTCTAGCGATTCCTCTCCCGTCTATGCCGGGGCCTGAGACATTGTGTGGAGTCGGTGCTGGAACCTGAGGATTCCTCTCCAGTTCTGACATGGATCTTGGGGTACTTCTGGAGTCTCCCAGGGGGAGTCAGTCCTCGTCGCAAGTGTGGCGTGCACGTGCGCTTTCCTCCCGAGCTTTAGCAGCAGTGTCACGCTTCCCTTTGCGTGGATCCAGGGATCTGTGGCTTTCTCAGTAGGCTTTCCCACGAGGCTTTCCCACTAGGCTTTTCACAGGGCTCTCCCACGTGCCACTGAGTTCTGAGTCGATCCTCGGCTTGAAAGTCGAGGCATTGCGGGGAAAACAGGTTTCCCTGGAATCGACTGAGACATCTGGGGGCTCTGTGAATGGTGGCACGACCCTGAGTTCCTCTCTCCTTTCCTGTGGAGAGCGCCTCTTCTTGAGATGGGACGGGAACGCCGGAAATTCTTTCCCGACCACGAAGGGAAAGGATCCCTCCTCTCGAGCTATGAGGCTGAAACGGGGCTCTTCTGGTTGTGGGCGGGACTCTCGTGCTTCCTTTCGAGTGGAAACGGGTATGTCGGGGAACTTCTTGAGTTGCAGCAATGGTGTGAAGGGCCCTTTGGAAGTTCCAGAGGTTAGGTGTGATTAGCCTCGAGATGCCTCAGCGCAAATGGGTCTCATCTCGCCTGGAGGGGAGAACCTCCTGGATTTTCTCGAGTTGCGCCAGGTGCTCTCGACTTACGACGGGGACCTCAGGGACCCGCTTTGGTGGCCTCAGGAAAGGCCAGTCCCCATGCGAGTTGCTCGGGAGCCTCTCGTGATGTCTCTCCCTCTCCAATGCTGTCTTGGATCTTGACTGGCCTTTCCTGAGGCCACCAGAGCGGGTCCCTGCGGTCCCCATTGTAAGTCGAGAGCACCTGCCGCAACTGGAGAAAATCAAGGATGTTCTCCCCTCCAGGCAAAATGAAGCCTATTTCCGCTGACACATCTCAAGGCTAAGCACACTTAAACTCTGGAACTTCCAAAGGGTCCTTCACACCCTTGCTGCAAATCAAGAAGTTCCCCGACATACCCGTCTGCACTTAAGAGGAAGCACGATAGTTCCGCCCACATGCAGAGGAGCCCCGTTTCCGCCTCATAGCTCGAGAGGAGGGATCCTTTCCCTTCGAGGTCGGGAAAGAATTCCCGGCGTTCTCGTCGCATCTCAAGAGGAGGCGCTCTCCACAGGAAAGGCGAGAGGAACTCCAGGGACATGCCACCATTCTCCGAGTCCCCCAGATGTCTCAGTCCATTCCAGGGAAACCTGTTTCCCCGCACTGACTCGACTTTCAAGCCGAGGATCGACTCACACCACTGTGGCACGTGGGACAGCCCTGTGGCAAAGCCTCGTGCGAAAGCCTCGTGGAAAGCCTCGAGGGAAAGCCACAGATACCTTGATCCACGAGATGGGAAGCGCGACACTGCTGCTACCGCTCGGGAGGAAAGCGCACGTGCATGACCCCACTCGAGCCGAGGACTGACGCAAGCTTGGGAGACTCCAGAAGTACGCCAAGATCCATGTCAGCACTGGAGAGGAATCCTCAGGTTCCGGGTCCTGACTCCACACAAAGTCTTAGGCCCCGGCATAGACGGGAGAGGAATCCTGAGAGGCCCCCTAGCACCTCGCATGGGGACTGGCCTTTCCTGAGGTCACCAGAGGCGGGTCCCTGATGTCTCCGTCGTAACTCGAGAGCACCTGACGCAACTCGAGAAAATCCAGGAGTTCTCCCCTGCAGGCGAGATGAGGCCGTTTCCAATGAGGTGTCTCGAGGCTAATCACACGTGAACTCTGGAACTTCAAAAGAGTCTTTCACAGTCATGCTACAACTCAAGAAGTTCCCTGACATACCCGTCTCCACTCAAGAGGAAACACGAGGGTCCCGGCCACATCCAGAGGAGCTCCGTTTCCGGCTCGTAGCTCGAGATGAGGGATCCTTTCCCTACATGGTCGGAAAGAATTTCCGGCATTCCATCGCATCTCAAGAGGAGGCGCTCCCAAAGGAAAGGGAGAGGAACTGCAGGGTCGTGCCACCATTCAGACTCCCCAGATGTCTCAGTCCCAT
>NW_017191876.1:0-10571 GCF_001704415.2 Capra hircus
ACAGAAAAGCCCCACCAACCCCTAAGCCTCCCAACGACGCCTGGCACCTATGTGCAAAGGCAAGGCAGGATTGGAGCTGAGGCAAGGAAGGCACCAGTGGCGTCTCCCAGGCTCGCTCAGACAGCTCCTTCCTGGGGAGGGAGCCTAAAAGCAAGGCAAGTCTGGGCAAGGCGAGCCCCCGCCCGAGCAGCCTCGCGCCAGAAACTCTGCAGATCGGGGCTCTGAGCAGAGCTAGAGCTCTGCCGTACTGGAGGCCACTTAGCTCCGTGCAAGCAGGGCTTTCCTCTTGACTGGGCTCGCTGCCTCCTCTTCTCCCGAGGAGGCTCGCTACACTGCTGGCTGTGCTCTCGCCTATCAGGCGGGCGCGCAGGGCTCCTCCAGCAGGTCTTGCCTCAGGGGCTGCTTCCCCTGAGTTGAGGCTGTGGGCGGAACCCAGACACGCAGGATAAGGCCCAACCACCTGCACATGTCTCTGCTGGGGAGGAGAGTGCTAGGGAACCTACGTCTCTCACACACTTTCTAGGCACCCACGGAGTCAGCCTCTGGGAGTGTGGGGATGCAAAACCCAGCCAGGGGCCCTTGGAACCTGGTGCTCTCCGTGCGGAGCTTTGTCTGGGCGGCCAAGGAACCGCTGAAGGAGCCCTGCTGTTGCCCTTCGCTTCCCTCTGACAGAGCTTTCACTGCTGGAGCCCTTGGCAGTGTGCAACCCACCAGCCCCTAAGCCCTCCTCAAGGACGCTTGGGACCTAAGTGCAAAGGCAAGGCAGGGGTAGAGCTGAAGCCAGGAAGGCGCCAGTGGCGTTTCCGAGCCTCACACAGCCTGCTCCTTCCTGGGGAGGGAGCCTTAAAGCAAGGCAAGTCTGCGCAAGGCTCGCCTATGGCAGAGCATCTTGGTGCCAGGAACTCTGCCAGATCGGGCCTCTGAACAGAGCTAGAGATCTGCCGTACTGGAGTCGCACTTAGCTTCGTGTAAGCAGGGATTTCAGCTTGACGGGGACTTGCTGCCTCCTCTTCCCCCGAGGAGGCTCGCTTCCCTGCTGGCTGTGCACTCGCCTATCAGGCGGGGGCGCAGGGCTCCTCCAGCAGGTCTTGCCTCAGGGGCTGCTTCCCCTGAGTTGGGGCTGTGGGCAGGAACCCAGACACGCAGGATCAGGCCAAACACCTGCACATGTCTCTGCTGGGGAGGAGAGTGCTAGGGAACCTACGTCTGTCATACACTTTCTGGGCACCCAAGGAATCAGCCTCCGTGTGTGCGGGGCTGAAAACCCCAGCCAGGGGCCCTGGGAGCCTGGTGCTCTCCGTGTGGCGCTGAATCTGGGCGGCCAAGCAACCGCTGGAGGAGCCCTGCAGTTGCCCTTCCCTTCCCTCTGACAGAATTCTCACTGCTGGAGCCCTTGGCAGTGTGCAACCCACCAGCCCCTAAGCTCTCCTTAAGGAGGACTGGGACCTAAGTGCAAAGGCAAGGCAGGATTGGAGCTGAGGCAAGAAAGGCGCCAGTGGCGACTCCCAGGCTCCTGCTGCCTGCTCCTTCCTGGAGAGGCAGCCTAAAAGCAAGGCAAGTCTGGGCAAGGCTAGCCCCGGCAGAGCAGCCTCGCGCCAGGAACTCTGCCAGATCGGGGCTCTGAGCAGAGCTAGAGCTCTGCCGTACTGGAGGCGCACTTAGCTCCGTGCAAGCAGGGCTTTCAACTTGACGGGGGCTGGGCTGCCTCCTCTTCCCCCGAGGAGGCTCGCTTCCCTGCTGGCTGTGCACTCGCCTATCAGGCGGGGGCGCAGGGCTCCTCCAGCAGGTCTTGCCTCAGGGGCTGCTTCCCCTGAGTTGGGGCTGTGGGCAGGAACCCAGACACGCAGGATCAGGCCCCAACACCTGCACATGTCTCTGCTGGGGAGGAGAGTGCTAGGGAACCTACGTCTGTCATACACTTTCTGGGCACCCAAGGAATCAGCCTCCGTGTGTGCGGGGCTGAAAACCCAGCCAGGGGCCCTGGGAGCCTGGTGCTCTCGGTGCGGCGCTGATTCTAGGCGGCCTAGAAACCGCTGGAGGAGCCCTGCAGTTGCCCTTCCCTTCCCTCTGAGAGCTCTCACTGCTGAAGCCCTTGGCAGTGTGCAACCCACCACCCCCTAAGCCCTCCCCAACGACGCCTGGCACCTATGTGCAAAGGCAAGGCAGGATTGGAGCTGAGGCAAGGAAGGCACCAGTGGCGTCTCCCAGGCTCGCTCAGACAGCTCCTTCCTGGGGAGGGAGCCTAAAAGCAAGGCAAGTCTGGGCAAGGCGAGCCCCCGGCCGAGCAGCCTCGCGCCAGAAACTCTGCCAGATCGGGGCTCTGAGCAGAGCTAGAGCTCTGCCGTACTGGAGGCCCACTTAGCTCCGTGCAAGCAGGGCTTTCCTCTTGACTGGGCTCGGCTGCCTCCTTTCTCCCGAGGAGGCTCGCTACACTGCTGGCTGTGCTCTCGCCTATCAGGCGGGCGCGCAGGGCTCCTCCAGCAGGTCTTGCCTCAGGGGCTGCTTCCCTGAGTTGAGGCTGTGGGCGGGAACCCAGACACGCAGGATAAGGCCCCAACCACCTGCACATGTCTCTGCTGGGGAGGAGAGTGCTAGGGAACCTACGTCTCTCACACACTTTCTAGGCACCCACGGAGTCAGCCTCTGGGAGTGTGGGGATGCAAAACCCAGCCAGGGGCCCTTGGAACCTGGTGCTCTCCGTGCGGAGCTTTGTCTGGGCGGCCAAGGAACCGCTGAAGGAGCCCTGCTGTTGCCCTTCGCTTCCCTCTGACAGAGCTTTCACTGCTGGAGCCCTTGGCAGTGTGCAACCCAAGCCCCCTAAGCCCTCCTCAAGGACGCTTGGGACCTAAGTGCAAAGGCAAGGCAGGGGTAGAGCTGAAGCCAGGAAGGCGCCAGTGGCGTTTCCGAGCCTCACACAGCCTGCTCCTTCCTGGGGAGGGAGCCTTAAAGCAAGGCAAGTCTGCGCAAGGCTCGCCTATGGCAGAGCATCTTGGTGCCAGGAACTCTGCCAGATCGGGCCTCTGAACAGAGCTAGAGATCTGCCGTACTGGAGTCGCACTTAGCTTCGTGTAAGCAGGGATTTCAGCTTGACGGGGACTTGCTGCCTCCTCTTCCCCCGAGGAGGCTCGCTTCCCTGCTGGCTGTGCACTCGCCTATCAGGCGGGGGCGCAGGGCTCCTCCAGCAGGTCTTGCCTCAGGGGCTGCTTCCCCTGAGTTGGGGCTGTGGGCAGGAACCCAGACACGCAGGATCAGGCCCCAAACACCTGCACATGTCTCTGCTGGGGAGGAGAGTGCTAGGGAACCTACGTCTGTCATACACTTTCTGGGCACCCAAGGAATCAGCCTCCGTGTGTGCGGGGCTGAAAACCCCAGCCAGGGGCCCTGGGAGCCTGGTGCTCTCCGTGTGGCGCTGAATCTGGGCGGCCAAGCAACCGCTGGAGGAGCCCTGCAGTTGCCCCCTTCCCTCTGACAGAATTCTCACTGCTGGAGCCCTTGGCAGTGTGCAACCACAGCAGCCCTAAGCTCTCCTTAAGGAGGACTGGGACCTAAGTGCAAAGGCAAGGCAGGATTGGAGCTGAGGCAAGAAAGGCGCCAGTGGCGACTCCCAGGCTCCTGCTGCCTGCTCCTTCCTGGAGAGGCAGCCTAAAAGCAAGGCAAGTCTGGGCAAGGCTAGCCCCCGGCAGAGCAGCCTCGCGCCAGGAACTCTGCCAGATCGGGGCTCTGAGCAGAGCTAGAGCTCTGCCGTACTGGAGGCGCACTTAGCTCCGTGCAAGCAGGGCTTTCAACTTGACGGGGCTGGGCTGCCTCCTCTTCCCCCGAGGAGGCTCGCTTCCTGCTGGCTGTGCACTCGCCTATCAGGCGGGGCGCAGGGCTCCTCCAGCAGGTCTTGCCTCAGGGGCTGCTTCCCCTGAGTTGGGGCTGTGGGCAGGAACCCAGACACGCAGGATCAGGCCCCAAACACCTGCACATGTCTCTGCTGGGGAGGAGAGTGCTAGGGAACCTACGTCTGTCATACACTTTCTGGGCACCCAAGGAATCAGCCTCCGTGTGTGCGGGGCTGAAAACCCCAGCCAGGGGCCCTGGGAGCCTGGTGCTCTCGGTGCGGCGCTGATTCTAGGGGGCCTAGAAACCGCTGGAGGAGCCCTGCAGTTGCCCTTCCCTTCCCTCTGACAGAGCTCTCACTGCTGAAGCCCTTGGCAGTGTGCAACCCACCACCCTAAGCCCTCCCCAACGACGCCTGGCCTATGTGCAAAGGCAAGGCAGGATTGGAGCTGAGGCAAGGAAGGCACCAGTGGCGTCTCCCAGGCTCGCTCAGACAGCTCCTTCCTGGGGAGGGAGCCTAAAAGCAAGGCAAGTCTGGGCAAGGCGAGCCCCCGGCCGAGCAGCCTCGCGCCAGAAACTCTGCCAGATCGGGGCTCTGAGCAGAGCTAGAGCTCTGCCGTACTGGAGGCCCACTTAGCTCCGTGCAAGCAGGGCTTTCCTCTTGACTGGGCTCGGCTGCCTCCTCTTCTCCCGAGGAGGCTCGCTACACTGCTGGCTGTGCTCTCGCCTATCAGGCGGGCGCGCAGGGCTCCTCCAGCAGGTCTTGCCTCAGGGGCTGCTTCCCCTGAGTTGAGGCTGTGGGCGGGAACCCAGACACGCAGGATAAGGCCCAAACCACCTGCACATGTCTCTGCTGGGGAGGAGAGTGCTAGGGAACCTACGTCTCTCACACACTTTCTAGGCACCCACGGAGTCAGCCTCTGGGAGTGTGGGGATGCAAAACCCAGCCAGGGGCCCTTGGAACCTGGTGCTCTCCGTGCGGAGCTTTGTCTGGGCGGCCAAGGAACCGCTGAAGGAGCCCTGCTGTTGCCCTTCGCTTCCCTCTGACAGAGCTTTCACTGCTGGAGCCCTTGGCAGTGTGCAACCCACCAGCCCCTAAGCCCTCCTCAAGGACGCTTGGGACCTAAGTGCAAAGGCAAGGCAGGGGTAGAGCTGAAGCCAGGAAGGCGCCAGTGGCGTTTCCGAGCCTCACACAGCCTGCTCCTTCCTGGGGAGGGAGCCTTAAAGCAAGGCAAGTCTGCGCAAGGCTCGCCTATGGCAGAGCATCTTGGTGCCAGGAACTCTGCCAGATCGGGCCTCTGAACAGAGCTAGAGATCTGCCGTACTGGAGTCGCACTTAGCTTCGTGTAAGCAGGGATTTCAGCTTGACGGGGACTTGCTGCCTCCTCTTCCCCCGAGGAGGCTCGCTTCCCTGCTGGCTGTGCACTCGCCTATCAGGCGGGGGCGCAGGGCTCCTCCAGCAGGTCTTGCCTCAGGGGCTGCTTCCCTGAGTTGGGGCTGTGGGCAGGAACCCAGACACGCAGGATCAGGCCCCAAACACCTGCACATGTCTCTGCTGGGGAGGAGAGTGCTAGGGAACCTACGTCTGTCATACACTTTCTGGGCACCCAAGGAATCAGCCTCCGTGTGTGCGGGGCTGAAAACCCAGCCAGGGGCCTGGGAGCCTGGTGCTCTCCGTGTGGCGCTGAATCTGGGCGGCCAAGCAACCGCTGGAGGAGCCCTGCAGTTGCCCTTCCCTTCCCTCTGACAGAATTCTCACTGCTGGAGCCCTTGGCAGTGTGCAACCCACCAGCCCCTAAGCTCTCCTTAAGGAGGACTGGGACCTAAGTGCAAAGGCAAGGCAGGATTGGAGCTGAGGCAAGAAAGGCGCCAGTGGCGACTCCCAGGCTCCTGCTGCCTGCTCCTTCCTGGAGAGGCAGCCTAAAAGCAAGGCAAGTCTGGGCAAGGCTAGCCCCCGGCAGAGCAGCCTCGCGCCAGGAACTCTGCCAGATCGGGGCTCTGAGCAGAGCTAGAGCTCTGCCGTACTGGAGGCGCACTTAGCTCCGTGCAAGCAGGGCTTTCAACTTGACGGGGCTGGGCTGCCTCCTCTTCCCCCGAGGAGGCTCGCTTCCCTGCTGGCTGTGCACTCGCCTATCAGGCGGGGGCGCAGGGCTCCTCCAGCAGGTCTTGCCTCAGGGGCTGCTTCCCCTGAGTTGGGGCTGTGGGCAGGAACCCAGACACGCAGGATCAGGCCCCAAACACCTGCACATGTCTCTGCTGGGGAGGAGAGTGCTAGGGAACCTACGTCTGTCATACACTTTCTGGGCACCCAAGGAATCAGCCTCCGTGTGTGCGGGGCTGAAAACCCAGCCAGGGGCCCTGGGAGCCTGGTGCTCTCGGTGCGGCGCTGATTCTAGGCGGCCTAGAAACCGCTGGAGGAGCCCTGCAGTTGCCCTTCCCTTCCCTCTGACAGAGCTCTCACTGCTGAAGCCCTTGGCAGTGTGCAACCCACACCCCCTAAGCCCTCCCAACACGCCTGGCACCTATGTGCAAAGGCAAGGCAGGATTGGAGCTGAGGCAAGGAAGGCACCAGTGGCGTCTCCCAGGCTCGCTCAGACAGCTCCTTCCTGGGAGGGAGCCTAAAAGCAAGGCAAGTCTGGGCAAGGCGAGCCCCCGGCGAGCAGCCTCGCGCCAGAAACTCTGCCAGATCGGGGCTCTGAGCAGAGCTAGAGCTCTGCCGTACTGGAGGCGCACTTAGCTCCGTGCAAGCAGGGCTTTCCTCTTGACTGGGCTCGGCTGCCTCCTCTTCTCCCGAGGAGGCTCGCTACACCTGCTGGCTGTGCTCTCGCCTATCAGGCGGGCGCGCAGGGCTCCTCCAGCAGGTCTTGCCTCAGGGGCTGCTTCCCCTGAGTTGAGGCTGTGGGCCAGACCGCAGGATAAGGCCCCAACCACCTGCACATGTCTCTGCTGGGGAGGAGAGTGCTAGGGAACCTACGTCTCTCACACACTTTCTAGGCACCCACGGAGTCAGCCTCTGGGAGTGTGGGGATGCAAAACCCAGCCAGGGGCCCTTGGAACCTGGTGCTCTCCGTGCGGAGCTTTGTCTGGGCGGCCAAGGAACCGCTGAAGGAGCCCTGCTGTTGCCCTTCGCTTCCCTCTGACAGAGCTTTCACTGCTGGAGCCCTTGGCAGTGTGCAACCCACCAGCCCCTAAGCCCTCCTCAAGGACGCTTGGGACCTAAGTGCAAAGGCAAGGCAGGGGTAGAGCTGAAGCCAGGAAGGCGCCAGTGGCGTTTCCGAGCCTCACACAGCCTGCTCCTTCCTGGGGAGGGAGCCTTAAAAGCAAGGCAAGTCTGCGGCAAGGCTCGCCTATGGCAGAGCATCTTGGTGCCAGGAACTCTGCCAGATCGGGCCTCTGAACAGAGCTAGAGATCTGCCGTACTGGAGTCGCACTTAGCTTCGTGTAAGCAGGGATTTCAGCTTGACGGGGACTTGCTGCCTCCTCTTCCCCCGAGGAGGCTCGCTTCCCTGCTGGCTGTGCACTCGCCTATCAGGCGGGGCGCAGGGCTCCTCCAGCAGGTCTTGCCTCAGGGGCTGCTTCCCCTGAGTTGGGGCTGTGGGCAGGAACCCAGACACGCAGGATCAGGCCCCAAACACCTGCACATGTGTCTCTGCTGGGAGGAGAGTGCTAGGGAACCTACGTCTGTCATACACTTTCTGGGCACCCAAGGAATCAGCCTCCGTGTGTGCGGGGCTGAAAACCCCAGCCAGGGGCCTGGGAGCCTGGTGCTCTCCGTGTGGCGCTGAATCTGGGCGGCCAAGCAACCGCTGGAGGAGCCCTGCAGTTGCCCTTCCCTTCCCTCTGACAGAATTCTCACTGCTGGAGCCCTTGGCAGTGTGCAACCCACCAGCCCCTAAGCTCTCCTTAAGGAGGACTGGGACCTAAGTGCAAAGGCAAGGCAGGATTGGAGCTGAGGCAAGAAAGGCGCCAGTGGCGACTCCCAGGCTCCTGCTGCCTGCTCCTTCCTGGGAGGCAGCCTAAAAGCAAGGCAAGTCTGGGCAAGGCTAGCCCCCGGCAGAGCAGCCTCGCGCAGGAACTCTGCCAGATCGGGGCTCTGAGCAGAGCTAGAGCTCTGCCGTACTGGAGGCGCACTTAGCTCCGTGCAAGCAGGGCTTTCCTCTTGACTGGGCTGGCTGCCTCCTCTTCCCCGAGGAGGCTCGCTTCCTGCTGGCTGTGCACTCGCCTATCAGGCGGGCGCGCAGGGCTCCTCCAGCAGGTCTTGCCTCAGGGGCTGCTTCCCCTGAGTTGGGCTGTGGGCAGGAACCCAGACACGCAGGATCAGGCCCCAACCACCTGCACATGTCTCTGCTGGGGAGGAGAGTGCTAGGGAACCTACGTCTGTCATACACTTTCTGGCACCACGGAATCAGCCTCTGGGTGTGTGGGGATGAAAACCCAGCCAGGGGCCCTTGGAGCCTGGTGCTCTCCGTGGCGGAGCTTTGTCTGGGGCCAAGAACCGCTGAAGGAGCCCTGCAGTTGCCCTTCCTTCCCTCTGACAGAGCTTCACTGCTGGAGCCCTTGGCAGTGTGCAACCCACCAGCCCCTAAGCCCTCCCAAGGACGCTTGGGACCTAAGTGCAAAGGCAAGGCAGGGGTAGAGCTGAGGCAAGGAAGGCGCCAGTGGCGTTTCCGAGCCTCCAGCTGCTCCTTCCTGGGGAGGGAGCCTTAAAGCAAGGCAAGTCTGGGCAAGGCTCGCCTATGGCAGAGCATCTTGGTGCCAGGAACTCTGCCAGATCGGGGCTCTGAGCAGAGCTAGAGATCTGCCGTACTGGAGGCGCACTTAGCTCGTGTAAGCAGGGATTTCAGCTTGACGGGGCTTGCTGCCTCCTCTTCCCCGAGGAGGCTCGCTTCCTGCTGGCTGTGCACTCGCCTATCAGGCGGGCGCAGGGCTCCCTCCAGCAGGTCTTGCCTCAGGGGCTGCTTCCCCTGAGTTGGGGCTGTGGGCAGGAACCCAGACACGCAGGATCAGGCCCCAAACACCTGCACATGTCTCTGCTGGGGAGGAGAGTGCTAGGGAACCTACGTCTGTCATACACTTTCTGGGCACCCAAGGAATCAGCCTCCGTGTGTGCGGGGCTGAAAACCCCAGCCAGGGGCCTGGGAGCCTGGTGCTCTCCGTGTGGCGCTGTCTGGGCGGCCAAGCAACCGCTGGAGGGAGCCCTGCAGTTGCCCTTCTTCCCTCTGACAGAATTCTCACTGCTGGAGCCCTTGGCAGTGTGCAACCACCAGCCCCTAAGCCTCCTTAAGGAGGCTGGGACCTAAGTGCAAAGGCAAGGCAGGATTGGAGCTGAGGCAAGGAAGGCGCCAGTGGCGACTCCCAGGCTCCTGCTGCCTGCTCCTTCCTGGAGAGGCCTAAAAGCAAGGCAAGTCTGGGCAAGGCTAGCCCCCGGCAGAGCAGCCTCGCGCCCAGGAACTGGCCAGATCGGGGCTCTGAGCAGAGCTAGAGCTCTGCCGTACTGGAGGCGCACTTAGCTCCGTGCAAGCAGGGCTTTCAACTTGACGGGGCTGGGCTGCCTCCTCTTCCCCCGAGGAGGCTCGCTTCCTGCTGGCTGTGCACTCGCCTATCAGGCGGGGGCGCAGGGCTCCTCCAGCAGGTCTTGCCTCAGGGGCTGCTTCCCCTGAGTTGGGGCTGTGGGCAGGAAACCCAGACACGCAGGATCAGGCCCCAAACACCTGCACATGTCTCTGCTGGGGAGGAGAGTGCTAGGGAACCTACGTCTGTCATACACTTTCTGGGCACCCAAGGAATCAGCCTCCGTGTGTGCGGGGCTGAAAACCCCAGCCAGGGGCCCTGGGAGCCTGGTGCTCTCGGTGCGCGCTGATTCTGGCGGCCTAGAAACCGCTGGAGGAGCCCTGCAGTTGCCCTTCCTTCCTCTGACAGAGCTCTCACTGCTGAAGCCCGGGTGTGCAACCCACCAGCCCCTAAGCAAGGAGCCTGGGACCTAAGTGCAAAGGCAGGATTGGAGCTGAGGCAAGGAAGGCGCCAGTGGCGTCTCCCAGGCTCCTGCTGCAGCAGCCTTCCTGGGGAGGGAGCCTAAAAGCAAGGCAAGTCTGGGCAAGGCGAGCCCCCGGCGAGCAGCCTCGCGCCAGAAACTCTGCCAGATCGGGGCTCTGAGCAGAGCTAGAGCTCTGCCGTACTGGAGGCGCACTTAGCTCCGTGCAAGCAGGGCTTTCCTCTTGACTGGGCTCGGCTGCCTCCTCTTCTCCCGAGGAGGCTCGCTACACTGCTGGCTGTGCTCTCGCCTATCAGGCGGGCGCGCAGGGCTCCTCCAGCAGGTCTTGCCTCAGGGGCTGCTTCCCCTGAGTTGGGCTGTGGGCGGGAACCCAGACACGCAGGATCAGGCCCCAACCACCTGCACATGTCTCTGCTGGGGAGGAGAGTGCTAGGGAACCTACGTCTGTCACACACTTTCTAGGCACCCACGGAATCAGCCTCCGTGTGTGGGGATCAAAACCCAGCCAGGGGCCCTGGAGCCTGGTGCTCTCCGTGCGGCGCTGTCTGGGCGGCCAAGCAACCGCTGGAGGAGCCCTGCAGTTGCCCTTCCTTCCCTCTGACAGAGCTTTCACTGCTGGAGCCCTTGGCAGTGTGCAACCACCAGCCCCTAAGCCCTCCAAGGACGCTTGGCCTAAGTGCAAAGGCAAGGCAGGGGTAGAGCTGAGGCAAGGAAGGCGCCAGTGGCGTTTCGGGCTCACACAGCCTGCTCCTTCCTG
>NW_017191877.1:0-10570 GCF_001704415.2 Capra hircus
CTGAGACATCTGGGGGACATGGGAATGGTGGCAACCCTGGAGTTTCCTCTCGCCTTTCCTGTGGAGAGGGCCTCCTGCTTGAGATGCGACGGGAACGCCGGGAATTTCTTTCCGCCACGCCGCAGGGAAAGGATCCCTCCTCTCGAGCTAGGAGGCGGAAACGGGGCTCCTCGGCAGGTGGGCGGAACTCTCTTGTTTCCTCTCGAGGGAGACGGGTATGTCGGGGAACTTCTTGAGTTCCAGCAAGGGTGTGAAGGACCCTTTGGAAGTTCCAGAGGTTAGGTTTTGAATAGCCTCGAGACGCACATCGGAAATGGCCTCATCTCGGCTGGAGGGGAGAAGCCTCCTGGATATTCTCGAGTTGCGGCAGGTGCTCTCGACTTACGACGGGGACCTCAGGGACCGCGCTCTGGTGGCTCAGGAAAGGCCAGTCCCCATGCGAGTTTCTCGGGGCCTCTCGGGATTCCTCTCCCGTTGATGCGGGGCCTAAGACCTTGTGTGGAGTCGGTGCCTGAACCTGAGGATTCCTCTCCAGTGCTGACATGGATCTTGGGGTACTTCTGGAGTCTCCCCAGCGGAGTCAGTCCTCGTCTCGAGTGGGGGCATGCACGTGCGCTTTCCTCCCCAGCTGTAGCAGCAGTGTTGCGCTTTCCCTTCGCATGGATCACGGCATCTGTGGATTTCCCTCGAGGCTTTCCCGCGAGGCTTTCCCACGAGGCTTTCCCACAGGGCTGTCCCACGAGCCACCGTGGTGTGAGTCGATCATCGGCTTGAAAGTCGTGGAAGTGCAGGGAAAACAGGTTTCCCTGGAATGGACTGAGATATCTGGGGGACTCTGGGAATGGTGGCACGACCCTGGAGTTCCTCTCGCCTTTCCTGTGGAGAGCACCTCCACTTGAAATGCTATGGGAACCCAGGAATTCTTTCCCGACCACGCAGGGAAAGGATCCTCCTCTCGAGCTTGGAGGCGGAAACGGGGCTCCTCTGGATGTGAGCGGGACTCTCGTGCTTCCTCTCAAGTGGAGACGGGTATGTCGGGGAACTTCTTGAGTTGCAGCAAGGGTGTGAATAACCGTTTGGAAGTTCCAGAGGTTACGTGTGATTAGCTTCGAGACGCCTCAGCGGACAAGGGCCTCATCTCGCCTGGAGTGGAAAACCCTCCTGGGTTTTCTCGAGTTGCGGCAGGTGCTCTCGACTTACGACGGAGACCTCAGGGACCGCTCTGGTGGACACAGGAAAGGCCAGTCCCCATGGGAGTTGCTCCGGGGGCATCTCGGGATTTCTCGCCCGTCGATGCCGGGCCTAAGTCCTTGTGTGGTATCGGAGCCGGGACCTGAGGATTCCTCTGCAGTGCTGACATGGATGTTGGGATACTTCTGGAGTCTCCCCGGGGAGTCAGTCCTCGTCTCCAGTGGGGTCATGCACGTGCGCTTTCCTCCGGAGCTGTAGCAGCAGTGTCACACTTCCCTTTGCGTGGATCAAAGCATCTGTGGCTTTCCCTCGAGGCTTTCCCATGAGGCTTTCCACGACGCTTTCCCACGAGGCTTTCCCACAGGGCTGTCCCACGTGCCACCCTGGTGTGAGTCGATCCTCGGCTTGAAAGTCAAGGCAGTGCAGGAAAACAGGTTTCCCTGGAATGGACTGAGACATCTGGAGGACTCTGGGAATGGTGGCACGACGCTGGAGTTCCTCTCCCCTTTCCTGTGGAGAGCGGCTCCTCTTGAGATATGCCGGGAATGCGGGAATTCTTTCCCGCACACGCATGAAAGGATACCTCCTCTCGAGCTGGGATTCGGAAACGGGGCTCCTCTGGATGTGGGCTGGACTCTCGTGCTTCCTCTCCAGTTGAGACTGGTATGTTGTGGAACTTCTTGAGTTGCAGCATGGGTGTGAAGGACCTTTGGAAGTTCCAGAGGTTAGGTGTGATTAGCCTCGAGACCCCTCAGCGGAAATGGGCCTCATCTGATGAGGGAGAGGAGAACCTCCTGGATTTTCTCGAGTTGCAGCAGGTACTCTCGACTTACGACGGAGACATCAGGGACCCACTCTTGTGGCCTCACGAAAGGCCAGTCCCCATGCGAGTTGCACATGGGCATTGAATGTGCCGGGGCCTAAGATCTTGTGTGGAGTCTGTGCCAAAACCTGAGGATTCCTCTCCATTGCTGACATGTATCTTGGGGTACTTCTGGAGTCTCCCCAGGGGAGTCAGTCCTCGTCTCGAGTGGGGGCATGCACGTGCGCTTTCCTCCGAGCTGTAGCAGCAGTGTTGAGCTTCCCTTCGCGAGGATCAAGGGATCTGTGGCTTTCCCTCTAGGCTTTCCACGACGCTTTCCCACGACCCTTTTCCCACAGGCTATCCCACGAGGCTTTCCCACAGTGATGTCCCACGTGCCACCGTGGTGTCAGTCGATCCTGGGTTTGAAAGTCGAGGCAGTGCCGGGGAAACAGGCTTCCCTGGAGTGGACTGAGACATCTGAGGGACACTAGGAATTGTGGCACGACACTGGAGTTCCTCTCGCCTTTCCTGTGGAGAGCGCCCCCTCTTGAGATGTGACGGGAACGCCGGGAATTCTTTTCCGAACACGCAGGGAAAGGATCCCTCCTGTTGGGGTAGGAGGCGGAAACAGGGCTCCTGTGGATGTGGGCGGGACTCTCGTGCTTCCTCTTGAGTGGAGACGGGTATGTCGGGGAACTTCTTGAGTTGCAGCAAGGGTGTGAAGGGCCCTTTGGAATGTCCAGAGTTTAGGTGTGATTAGCCTCGAGTCGCCTCTGCGGAAATGGGCCTCATCTCGCCTGGAGGGGAGAACCTCCTGGATTTTCTCGAGTTGCGGCAGGTGCTCTCGACTTATGATGGGGACCTCAGGGACCCGCTCTGGTGGCCTCAGGAAAGGCCAGTCCCCAAGCGAGTTGCTCGGGGGCCTCTCGGGATTCCACTCCCTTCGATACCGGGGCCTAAGACCTTGTGTGGAGTCGGTGCCGGAACCTGAGGATTCCTCTCCAGTGCTGACATGGATCCTGGGGTCCTTCTGGAGTCTCCCCCAGGGGAGTCAGTCCTCGTCCCGAGTGGGGGCATGCACGTGCCCTTTCCTCCCAAGCTGTAGCAGTAGAGTCACGCTTCCCTTCGCGTGGATCAAGGGATCTGTGGCTTTCCCTCGAGCCTTTCCCACGAGGCTTTCCCACGAGGCTTTCCCACAGGGCTGTCCCACGTGCCACCGTGCTGTGAGTCGATCCTCGGCTTGAAAGTCGAGGCAGTGCAGGGAATACAGGTTTCCCTGGAATAGACTGAGACATCTGGGGGACTCTGGGAATGGTGGCACGACCCTGGAGTTCCTCTCGCCTTTCCTGTGGAGAGCGCCTCCTCTTGAGATGCGACGGGAACGCCGGGAATTCTTTCCCGACCACGCAGGGAAAGATCCCTCCTCTCGAGCTATGAGGAGGAAACGGGGCTCCTCTGGATGTGCGCAGGACTCTCGTGCTTCCTCTCGAGTGGCGACGGGTATGTCGGGGAACTTCTTGAGTTGCAGCAAGGGTGTGAAAGACCCTTTGGAAGTTCCAGAGGATAGGTGTGATTAGCCGCGAGACGCCTCTGCGGAAATGGGCCTCATCTCGCCTGGAAGGGAGAACCTCGTGGATTTTCTCGAGTTGCGGCAGGTCCTCTCGACTTACGACGGGCACCTCATGGACCCGCTCTGGTGGCCTCAGGAAAGGTCAGTCCCCATGCGAGTTGCTCGGGGCCTCTAGGTATTCCTCTCCCGTCGAAGCCTGGGCCTAAGACCTTGTGTGGAGTCGGTGCCGGAACCTGAGTGTTCCTCTCCAGTGCTGACATGGGTCTTGGGTACTTCTGGAGTCTCCCCAGGGGAGTCAGTCCTCGTCTCGAGAGGGGGCATGCACGTGCGTTTTCCTCCCGAGCTGTAGCAGCAGTGTCACGCTTCACTTCACGTGGATCAAGGGATCAGTGGCTTTCCCTCGAGGCTTTCCACAAGCCTTTCCACGAGGCTTTCCCACGAGCCTTTCCCACAGGGCTGTTCCACGTGCCACCGTGGTGTGAGTCGATCTTCGTCTTGAAAGTCGAGGCATTGCAGGGAAAACAGGTTTCCCTGGAATGGACAGAGACATCTGGGTGACTCTGGGAATGGTGGCACGAACCTGGATTTCCTCTCGCCTTTCCTGTGGAGAGTGCCTCCTCTTGAGATGCGATGGGAACGCCGGGAATTCTTTCCCGACCACGCAGGAAAGGATCCCTCCTCTCGAACTAGGAGGCGGAATCGGGCCTCCTCTGTATGTGGGCGGTACTCTCGTGCTTCCTCTCCTCTGGAGACGGGTATGTCGGGGAGTTTTTGAGTTGCAGCAAGGGTGTGAAGGACCCTTTGGAAGTTCCACAGGTTAGGTGTGATTAGCCTGGATATGGCTAAGCGGAAATGGGCCTCATCTCGCCTGGAGGGAAGAACCACCTGGATTTTCTCCAGTTGAGGCAGGTGCTCACAACTTTCGACCGGGACCTCAGGGACCTGCTCTGCTGGCCTCAGGAAAGACGAGTCCCCATGCAAATTGCTCGGGGCCTCTCGGGATTCCTCTCCCGTCGATGCCGAGGCCTAAGACCTTGTGTGGAGATGGTGCCAGAACCTGAGGATTCCTCTCCAGTGCTGTCATGGATCTTGGGGTACTTCTGGAGTCTCCCCAGGGGAGTGAGTCCTTGTCTCGAGTGGGGGCATGCACGTGCGCTTTCCTCCCGAGATGTAGCAGCAGTGTCACGCTTCCCTTCGCGTGGATCAACTGATCTGTGGCTTTCCCTCGAGGCTTTCCCAAGAGGATTTCCCACGAGGCTTTCCGACAGGGCTATCCCACGTGCCACCGTGGTGTGAGTCGATCCTCGCCGTGAAATTCGAGGCAGTGCAGGAAAAACAGTTTCCTCTGGAATGGACTGAGACATCTGGGCGACTCTGTGAATGGTGGCACGACCCTGGAGTTCCTCTCGCCTTTCCTGTGGAGAGCGCTTCCCTTTGAAATGCGAGCGGAATGGCGAGTATTATTTCCTGACCAAGCAGGGAAAGGATCCCTCATGTCGAGCTTCGATACCAAAACGGCGTCTCCTCTGGATGTGGGCGGGACCCTCGTGCTTCCTCTCGAGTGGAGACGGGTATGTCGGGGAACTTCTTGAGTTGCAGCGAGGGTGTGAAGAACGCTTTGGAAGTTCCAGATGTTAGGTGTGATTAGCCCCAAGACGCCTCAGCGGAAATGGGCCTCATCTCGCCTGGAGGGGAGAACCTCCTGGATTTTCTCCAGAGTCAGGTGCTCACAACTTACGACCGGGACCTCAGGGACCTGCTCTGGTGACCTCAGGAAAGACCAGTCCCCATGCGAATTGCTCGGGGGCCTCTCAGGATTCCTCTCCGTCGATGCCAGGGCCTAAGACATTGTGTGGAGATGGTGCCGGAACCTCAGGATTCCTCTCCATTGCTGACAAGGATCTTGAGGGACTTCTGGAGTCTCCCCAGGGAAGTCAGTCCTCGTCTCCAGTGGTGGCATGCACGTGCGCTTTCCTCCCGAGCTGTAGCAGCAGTGTCAAGCTTCCCTTGGCGTGGATCAAGGGATCTGTGGCTTTCCCTCGAGGATTTCCCACGAGGTTTTCCCACGAGGGGCTGTCCCACGTGCCACCGTGGTGTGAGTCGATCCTCGGCTTGAAAGTCGAGGCAGTGCAGGGAAAACAGGTTTCCCTGGAATGGACTGAGATATCTGGGGGACTCTGGGAATGGTGGCACGACCCTGGAGTTCCTGTCGCCTTTCCTGTGGAGAGTGCCTCCTCTGGAGATGCGACGGGAACCCCAGGAATTCTTTCCCGACACACAGTGAAAGGATACCTCATCTCGAGCTATGAGGGAGAAAAGGGGCTCCTCTGGATGTGGGCGGTCTCTCATGCTTCCTCTCGAGTGGAGACGGGTATGTCGGGGAACTTCTTGAGTTGCAGCAAGGGTGTGAAAGACCCTTTGGAAGTTCCAGAGGTTAGGTGTGATTAGCTTCGAGACGCCTCAGCGGAAATGGGCTTCATCTCACCTGGAGGGGAGAATATCCTGGATTTTATCGAGTTTCGGCAGGTGCTCTCGACTTACGATGGGGACCTCAGTGATCCGCTCTGGTGGCCTCAGGAAAGGCCAGTCCCCATGCAAGTTGCTCGGGGGCCTCTCGGGATTCCTCTCCCCGTCGAAGCCGGGGCCTAAGTCGTTGTGTGGAGTCGGTGCCGGAACCTGAGGATTCCTCTCCAGTGCTGACATGGATCTTGGGGTACTTCTGGAGTCTCCCCAGGGGAGTCAGTACTCGTCTCGAGTGGGGCATGCACGTGCGCTTTCCTCCCGAGCTCTAGCAGCAGTGATACGCTTCCCTTCACGTGGATCAAGGGATCAGTGCCTTTCCCTAGAGGCTTTCCACGAGCCTTTCCCACGAGGCTTTCCCACGGGCCTTTTCCCACAGTGCTGTCCCACGTGCCACCGTGGTGTGAGTCGATCCTCGGCTTGAAAGTCGAGGCATTGAAGGGAAAACAGGTTTCCCTGGAATGGACAGAGACATCTGGCTGACTCTGGGAATGGTGGCACGAACCTGGATTTCCTCTCGCCTTTCCTGTGGAGAGCGCCTCATCTTGAGATGCGACGGGAACGCCGGGAATTCTTTCCCAGCCACGCAGCGAAAGCATCCCACCTCTCGAGCTTTGAGGCGGAAACGGGGCTCATCTGGATGTGGGCAGGACTCTTGTGCTTCCTCTCGAGTGGAGACGGGTATGTCGGGGAACTTCTGGGGTTGCAGCGAGGGTGTGAAGGATGCTTTGGAAGTTACAGATGTTAGGTGTGATTAGCCCCAAGACGCCTTAGCGGAAATGGGCCTCATCTCGCCTGGAGGGGAGAACCTCCTGGATTTTCTCCAGAGTCAGGTGCTCACAACTTACGACCGGACCTCAGGGACCTGCTCTGGTGACCTCAGGAAAGACCAGTCCCCATGCGAATTGCTCGGGGGCCTCTCAGGATTCCTCTCCCGTCGATGCCAGGGCCTAAGACATTGTGTGGAGATGGTGCCGGAACCTCAGGATTCCTCTCCAGTGCTGACAAGGATCTTGAGGGACTTCTGGAGTCTCCCCAGGGAAGTCAGTCCTCGTCTCCAGTGGTGGCATGCACGTGCGCTTTCCTCCCGAGCTGTAGCAGCAGTGTCACGCTTCCCTTGGCGTGGATCAAGGGATCTGTGTCTTTCCCTCGAGGCTTTCCGACGAGGCTTTCCACAGGGCTGACCCCACGTTCCATGGTGTAGTGAGTGGATCCTCGGCGTGAAAGTAGAGGCAGTGCAGGGAAAGCAAGTTCCTCTGGAATGGACTGACATCTGGGGGTCCCTTGGAATTGTGGCACGACACTGGGGTTTCTCTCGCTTTTCCTGTTGAGAGCGCCTCCTCTTGAGTTGCGACGGGAAAGCCGGGAATTCTTTCCAGACGAAGCTGGAAAAGAATCCGTCATCTAGAGCTACGAGGTGGAAGCCAGGCTCCTCTGGATGTGGGCGGGACTCTCGTGCTTCCTCTCGAGTGGAGACGGGTATGTCGGGGAACTTCTTGAGTTGCAGCAAGTGTGGGAAGGACCCTTTGGAAGTTCCAGAGGTTAGGTGTGTTTAGCCTCAAGACGCCTTAGCGGAAATGGGCCTCATCTCGCCTGAAGAGGAGAACCTCCTGGATTTTCTCGAGTTGTGGCAGGTGCTATCGAGTTACGACAGGGACCTCAGGGACCCGCTCTGGTTGCCTCAAGAAAGGCCAGTCGCCATGCGAGTTGCTAGGGGTCCTCTCAGGATTCCTCTCCCGTCGATGCCAGGGCCTAAGACCTTTATTGGAGATGGTGCCAGAACCTGAGGATTCCTCTCCAGTGCTGACATGGATCTTGGGGTACTTCTGGAGTCTCCCCAGGGGGAGTGAGTCCTTGTCTCGAGTGGGGGCATGCACGTGCGTTTTCCTCCCGAGATGTAGCAGCAGTGTCACGCTTCCCTTCGCGTGGATCAACTGATCTGTGGCTTTCCCTCGAGGCTTTCCCAAGAGGATTTCCCACGAGGCTTTCCGACAGGGCTATCCCACGTGCCACCGTGGTGTGAGTCGATCCTCGCCGTGAAATTCGACTCAGTGCAGGAAAAACAGTTTCCTCTGGAATGGACTGAGACATCTGGCGACTCTGTGAATGGTGGCATGACCCTGGAGTTCCTCTCGCCTTTCCTGTGGAGAGCGCTTCCCCTAGAAATGCGAGCGGAATGGCGGGTATTATTTCCTGACCAAGCAGGGAAAGGATCCCTCATGTCGAGCTTCGATACCAAAACGGCGTCTCCTCTGGATGTGGGCGGGACCCTCGTGCTTCCTCTCGAGTGGAGACGGGTATGACGGGGAACTTCTTGAGTTGCAGCGAGGGTGTGAAGAACGCTTTGGAAGTTCCAGATGTTAGGTGTGATTAGCCCCAAAACGCCTCAGCGGAAATGGGCCTCATCTCGCCTGGAGGGGAGAACCTCCTGGATTTTCTCCAGAGTCAGGTGCTCACAACTTACGACCGGGACCTCAGGGACCTGCTCTGGTGACCTCAGGAAAGACCAGTCCCCATGCGAATTGCTCGGGGGCCTCTCAGGATTCCTCTCCTGTCGATGCCAGGGCCTAAGACATTGTGTGGAGATGGTGCCGGAAACTCAGGATTCCTCTCCAGTGCTGACAAGGATCTTGAGGGACTTCTGGAGTCTCCCCAGGGAAGTCAGTCCTCGTCTCCAGTGGTGGCATGCACGTGCGCTTTCCTCCCGAGCTGTAGCAGCAGTGTCACGCTTCCCTTGGCGTGGATCAAGGGATCTGTGGCTTTCCCTCGAGGATTTCCCACGAGGTTTTCCCACGAGGCTTTCCCACAGGGCTGTCCCACGTGCCACCGTGGTGTGAGTCGATCCTCGGCTTGAAAGTCGAGGCAGTGCAGGGAAAACAGGTTTCCCTGGAATGGACTGAGATATCTGGGGACTCTGGGAATGGTGGCACGACCCTGGAGTTCCTGTCGCCTTTCCTGTGGAGAGCGCCTCCTCTGGAGATGCGACGGGAACCCCAGGAATTCTTTCCCGACACACAGTGAAAGGATACCTCGTCTCGAGCTATGAGGGAGAAAAGGGGCTCCTCTGGATGTGGGCGGGTCTCTCGTGCTTCCTCTCGAGTGGAGACGGGTATGTCGGGGAACTTCTTGAGTTGCAGCAAGGGTGTGAAAGACCCTTTGGAAGTTCCAGAGGTTAGGTGTGATTAGCTTCGAGACGCCTCAGCGGAAATGGGCTTCATCTCACCTGGAGGGGAGAATATCCTGGATTTTATCGAGTTTCGGCAGGTGCTCTCGACTTACGACGGGGACCTCAGTGATCCGCTCTGGTGGCCTCAGGAAAGGCCAGTCCCCATGCAAGTTGCTTGGGGCCTCTCGGGATTCCTCTCCCGTCGAAGCCGGGGCCTAAGTCGTTGTGTGGAGTCGGTGCCGGAACCTGAGGATTCCTCTCCAGTGCTGACATGGATCTTGGGTACTTCTGGAGTCTCCCCAGGGGAGTCAGTACTCGTCTCGAGTGGGGGCATGCACGTGCGCTTTCCTCCCGAGCTCTAGCAGCAGTGATACGCTTCCCTTCGCGTGGATCAAGGGATCAGTGCCTTTCCCTAGAGTCTTTCCCACGAGCCTTTCCCACGAGGCTTTCCCACGGGCCTTTCCCACAGTGCTGTCCCACGTGCCACCGTGGTGTGAGTCGATCCTCGGCTTGAAAGTCGAGGCATTGAAGGGAAAACAGGTTTCCCTGGAATGGACAGAGACATCTGGCTGACTCTGGGAATGGTGGCACGAACCTGGATTTCCTCTCGCCTTTCCTGTGGAGAGCGCCTCCTCTTGAGATGCGACGGGAACGCCGGGAATTCTTTCCCGCCATGCAGCGAAGCATCCCACCTCTCGAGCTATGAGGCGGAAACGGGGCTCATCTGGATGTGGGGAGGACTCCTGTGCTTCCTCTCGAGTGGAGACGGGTATGTCGGGGAACTTCTGGGTTTGCAGCGAGGGTGTGAAGGACGCTTTGGAAGTTACAGATGTTAGGTGTGATTAGCCCCAAGACGCCTCAGCGGAAATGGACCTTATCTCGCCTGGAGGGGAGAACCTCCTGGATTTTCTCCAGAGTCAGGTGCTCACAACTTATGACCGGGACCTCAGGGACCTGCTCTGGTGACCTCAGGAAAGACCAGTCCCCATGCGAATTGCTCGTGGCCTCTCAGGATTCCTCTCCGTCGATGCCAGGGCCTAAGACATTGTGTGGAGATGGTGCCGGAACCTCAGGATTCCTCTCCAGTGCTGACAAGGATCTTGAGGGACTTCTGGAGTCTCCCCAGGGAAGTCAGTCCTCGTCTCCAGTGGTGGCATGCACGTGCGCTTTCCTCCCGAGCTGTAGCAGCAGTGTCACGCTTCCCTTGGCGTGGATCAAGGGATCTGTGTCTTTCCTCGAGGCTTTCCGACGAGGCTTTCCCACAGGGCTGACCCACGTTCCATGGTGTAGTGAGTGGATCCTCGGCGTGAAAGTAGAG
>NW_017191878.1:0-21450 GCF_001704415.2 Capra hircus
GCCCCTTGGCTTGGGTTTTTTTGCCATTGTCCCTCTTGACACTCGCCGAGGCTTGAGCATCCCGGTGAGTCCTAGTCTAGAAAGTGTGTGAGAGACGTAGGTTCCCTAGCACTCTCCTCCCCAGCAGAGACATGTGCAGGTGGTTGGGGCCTTATCCTGCGTGTCTGGGTTCCGCCCACAGCCTCAACTCAGGGGAAGCAGCCCCTGAGGCAAGACCTGCTGGAGGAGCCCTGCGCGCCCGCCTGATAGGCGAGAGCACAGCCAGCAGTGTAGCGAGCCTCCTCGGGAGAAGAGGAGGCAGCCGAGCCCAGTCAAGAGGAAAGCCCTGCTTGCACGGAGCTAAGTGCGCCTCCAGTACGGCAGAGCTCTAGCTCTGCTCAGAGCCCCGATCTGGCAGAGTTTTCTGGCGCGAGGCTGCTCGGTCCGGGGGCTCGCCTTGCCCAGACTTGCCTTGCTTTTAGGCTCCTCCCCAGGAAGGAGCTGTCTGAGCGAGCCTGGGAGACGGCCACTGGGTGCCTTCCTTGCCTCAGCTCCAATCCTGCCTTGCCTTTGCACATAGGTGCCAGGCGTCGTTGGGGAGGGCTTAGGGGGTGGTGGGTTGCACACTGCCAAGGGCTTCAGCAGTGAGAGCTCTGTCAGAGGGAAGGGAAGGGCAACTGCAGGGCTCCTCCAGCGGTTTCTAGGCCGCCTAGAATCAGCGCCGCACCGAGAGCACCAGGCTCCCAGGGCCCCTGGCTGGGGTTTTCAGCCCCGCACACACGGAGGCTGATTCCTTGGGTGCCCAGAAAGTGTATGACAGACGTAGGTTCCCTAGCACTCTCCTCCCCAGCAGAGACATGTGCAGGTGTTGGGGCCTGATCCTGCGTGTCTGGGTTCCTGCCCACAGCCCCAACTCAGGGGAAGCAGCCCCTGAGGCAAGACCTGCTGGAGGAGCCCTGCGCCCCCGCCTGATAGGCGAGTGCACAGCCAGCAGGGAAGCGAGCCTCCTCGGGGGAAGAGGAGGCAGCCCAGCCCCGTCAAGTTGAAAGCCCTGCTTGCACGGAGCTAAGTGCGCCTCCAGTACGGCAGAGCTCTAGCTCTGCTCAGAGCCCCGATCTGGCAGAGTTCCTGGCGCGAGGCTGCTCTGCCGGGGGCTAGCCTTGCCCAGACTTGCCTTGCTTTTAGGCTGCCTCTCCAGGAAGGAGCAGGCAGCAGGAGCCTGGGAGTCGCCACTGGCGCCTTTCTTGCCTCAGCTCCAATCCTGCCTTGCCTTTGCACTTAGGTCCCAGTCCTCCTTAAGGAGAGCTTAGGGGCTGGTGGGTTGCACACTGCCAAGGGCTCCAGCAGTGAGAATTCTGTCAGAGGGAAGGGAAGGGCAACTGCAGGGCTCCTCCAGCGGTTGCTTGGCCGCCCAGATTCAGCGCCACACGGAGAGCACCAGGCTCCCAGGGCCCCTGGCTGGGGTTTTCAGCCCCGCACACACGGAGGCTGATTCCTTGGGTGCCCAGAAAGTGTATGACAGACGTAGGTTCCCTAGCACTCTCCTCCCCAGCAGAGACATGTGCAGGTGTTTGGGGCCTGATCCTGCGTGTCTGGGTTCCTGCCCACAGCCCCAACTCAGGGGAAGCAGCCCCTGAGGCAAGACCTGCTGGAGGAGCCCTGCGCCCCCGCCTGATAGGCGAGTGCACAGCCAGCAGGGAAGCGAGCCTCCTCGGGGGAAGAGGAGGCAGCAAGTCCCCGTCAAGCTGAAATCCCTGCTTACACGAAGCTAAGTGCGACTCCAGTACGGCAGATCTCTAGCTCTGTTCAGAGGCCCGATCTGGCAGAGTTCCTGGCACCAAGATGCTCTGCCATAGGCGAGCCTTGCGCAGACTTGCCTTGCTTTAAGGCTCCCTCCCAGGAAGGAGCAGGCTGTGTGAGGCTCGGAAACGCCACTGGCGCCTTCCTGGCTTCAGCTCTACCCCTGCCTTGCCTTTGCACTTAGGTCCCAAGCGTCCTTGAGGAGGGCTTAGGGGCTGGTGGGTTGCACACTGCCAAGGGCTCCAGCAGTGAAAGCTCTGTCAGAGGGAAGCGAAGGGCAACAGCAGGGCTCCTTCAGCGGTTCCTTGGCCGCCCAGACAAAGCTCCGCACGGAGAGCACCAGGTTCCAAGGGCCCCTGGCTGGGTTTTGCATCCCCACACTCCCAGAGGCTGACTCCGTGGGTGCCTAGAAAGTGTGTGAGAGACGTAGGTTCCCTAGCACTCTCCTCCCCAGCAGAGACATGTGCAGGTGGTTGGGGCCTTATCCTGCGTGTCTGGGTTCCCGCCCACAGCCCAACTCAGGGGAAGCAGCCCCTGAGGCAAGACCTGCTGGAGGAGCCCTGCGCGCCCGCCTGATAGGCGAGAGCACAGCCAGCAGTGTAGCGAGCCTCCTCGGGAGAAGAGGAGGCAGCCGAGCCCAGTCAAGAGGAAAGCCCTGCTTGCACGGAGCTAAGTGGGCCTCCAGTACGGCAGAGCTCTAGCTCTGCTCAGAGCCCCGATCTGGCAGAGTTTCTGGCGCGAGGCTGCTCGGCCGGGGGCTCGCCTTGCCCAGACTTGCCTTGCTTTTAGGCTCCCTCCCCAGGAAGGAGCTGTCTGAGCGAGCCTGGGAGACGCCACTGGTGCCTTCCTTGCCTCAGCTCCAATCCTGCCTTGCCTTTGCACATAGGTGCCAGGCGTCGTTGGGAGGGCTTAGGGGTGGTGGGTTGCACACTGCCAAGGGCTTCAGCAGTGAGAGCTCTGTCAGAGGGAAGGGAAGGGCAACTGCAGGGCTCCTCCAGCGGTTTCTAGGCCGCCTAGAATCAGCGCCGCACCGAGAGCACCAGGCTCCCAGGGCCCCTGGCTGGGGTTTTCAGCCCCGCACACACGGAGGCTGATTCCTTGGGTGCCCAGAAAGTGTATGACAGACGTAGGTTCCCTAGCACTCTCCTCCCCAGCAGAGACATGTGCAGGTGGTTTGGGGCCTGATCCTGCGTGTCTGGGTTCCTGCCCACAGCCCCAACTCAGGGGAAGCAGCCCCTGAGGCAAGACCTGCTGGAGGAGCCCTGCGCCCCCGCCTGATAGGCGAGTGCACAGCCAGCAGGGAAGCGAGCCTCCTCGGGGGAAGAGGAGGCAGCCCAGCCCCGTCAAGTTGAAAGCCCTGCTTGCACGGAGCTAAGTGCGCCTCCAGTACGGCAGAGCTCTAGCTCTGCTCAGAGCCCCGATCTGGCAGAGTTCCTGGCGCGAGGCTGCTCTGCCGGGGGCTAGCCTTGCCCAGACTTGCCTTGCTTTTAGGCTGCCTCTCCAGGAAGGAGCAGGCAGCAGGAGCCTGGGAGTCGCCACTGGCGCCTTTCTTGCCTCAGCTCCAATCCTGCCTTGCCTTTGCACTTAGGTCCCAGTCCTCCTTAAGGAGAGCTTAGGGGCTGGTGGGTTGCACACTGCCAAGGGCTCCAGCAGTGAGAATTCTGTCAGAGGGAAGGGAAGGGCAACTGCAGGGCTCCTCCAGCGGTTGCTTGGCCGCCCAGATTCAGCGCCACACGGAGAGCACCAGGCTCCCAGGGCCCCTGGCTGGGGTTTTCAGCCCCGCACACACGGAGGCTGATTCCTTGGGTGCCCAGAAAGTGTATGACAGACGTAGGTTCCCTAGCACTCTCCTCCCCAGCAGAGACATGTGCAGGTGTTTGGGGCCTGATCCTGCGTGTCTGGGTTCCTGCCCACAGCCCCAACTCAGGGGAAGCAGCCCCTGAGGCAAGACCTGCTGGAGGAGCCCTGCGCCCCCGCCTGATAGGCGAGTGCACAGCCAGCAGGGAAGCGAGCCTCCTCGGGGAAGAGGAGGCAGCAAGTCCCCGTCAAGCTGAAATCCCTGCTTACACGAAGCTAAGTGCGACTCCAGTACGGCAGATCTCTAGCTCTGTTCAGAGGCCCGATCTGGCAGAGTTCCTGGCACCAAGATGCTCTGCCATAGGCGAGCCTTGCGCAGACTTGCCTTGCTTTAAGGCTCCCTCCCCAGGAAGGAGCAGGCTGTGTGAGGCTCGGAAACGCCACTGGCGCCTTCCTGGCTTCAGCTCTACCCCTGCCTTGCCTTTGCACTTAGGTCCCAAGCGTCCTTGAGGAGGGCTTAGGGGCTGGTGGGTTGCACACTGCCAAGGGCTCCAGCAGTGAAAGCTCTGTCAGAGGGAAGCGAAGGGCAACAGCAGGGCTCCTTCAGCGGTTCCTTGGCCGCCCAGACAAAGCTCCGCACGGAGAGCACCAGGTTCCAAGGGCCCCTGGCTGGGTTTTGCATCCCCACACTCCCAGAGGCTGACTCCGTGGGTGCCTAGAAAGTGTGTGAGAGACGTAGGTTCCCTAGCACTCTCCTCCCCAGCAGAGACATGTGCAGGTGGTTGGGGCCTTATCCTGCGTGTCTGGGTTCCCGCCCACAGCCCCAACTCAGGGGAAGCAGCCCCTGAGGCAAGACCTGCTGGAGGAGCCCTGCGCGCCCGCCTGATAGGCGAGAGCACAGCCAGCAGTGTAGCGAGCCTCCTCGGGAGAAGAGGAGGCAGCCGAGCCCAGTCAAGAGGAAAGCCCTGCTTGCACGGAGCTAAGTGGGCCTCCAGTACGGCAGAGCTCTAGCTCTGCTCAGAGCCCCGATCTGGCAGAGTTTCTGGCGCGAGGCTGCTCGCCGGGGGCTCGCCTTGCCCAGACTTGCCTTGCTTTTAGGCTCCCTCCCCAGGAAGGAGCTGTCTGAGCGAGCCTGGGAGACGCCACTGGTGCCTTCCTTGCCTCAGCTCCAATCCTGCCTTGCCTTTGCACATAGGTGCCAGCGTCCGTTGGGGAGGGCTTAGGGGTGGTGGGTTGCACACTGCCAAGGGCTTCAGCAGTGAGAGCTCTGTCAGAGGGAAGGGAAGGGCAACTGCAGGGCTCCTCCAGCGGTTTCTAGGCCGCCTAGAATCAGCGCCGCACCGGAGAGCACCAGGCTCCCAGGGCCCCTGGCTGGGGTTTTCAGCCCCGCACACACGGAGGCTGATTCCTTGGGTGCCCAGAAAGTGTATGACAGACGTAGGTTCCCTAGCACTCTCCTCCCCAGCAGAGACATGTGCAGGTGGTTGGGGCCTGATCCTGCGTGTCTGGGTTCCTGCCCACAGCCCCAACTCAGGGGAAGCAGCCCCTGAGGCAAGACCTGCTGGAGGAGCCCTGCGCCCCCGCCTGATAGGCGAGTGCACAGCCAGCAGGGAAGCGAGCCTCCTCGGGGGAAGAGGAGGCAGCCCAGCCCCGTCAAGTTGAAAGCCCTGCTTGCACGGAGCTAAGTGCGCCTCCAGTACGGCAGAGCTCTAGCTCTGCTCAGAGCCCCGATCTGGCAGAGTTCCTGGCGCGAGGCTGCTCTGCCGGGGGCTAGCCTTGCCCAGACTTGCCTTGCTTTTAGGCTGCCTCTCCAGGAAGGAGCAGGCAGCAGGAGCCTGGGAGTCGCCACTGGCGCCTTTCTTGCCTCAGCTCCAATCCTGCCTTGCCTTTGCACTTAGGTCCCAGTCCTCCTTAAGGAGAGCTTAGGGGCTGGTGGGTTGCACACTGCCAAGGGCTCCAGCAGTGAGAATTCTGTCAGAGGGAAGGGAAGGGCAACTGCAGGGCTCCTCCAGCGGTTGCTTGGCCGCCCAGATTCAGCGCCACACGGAGAGCACCAGGCTCCCAGGGCCCCTGGCTGGGGTTTTCAGCCCCGCACACACGGAGGCTGATTCCTTGGGTGCCCAGAAAGTGTATGACAGACGTAGGTTCCCTAGCACTCTCCTCCCCAGCAGAGACATGTGCAGGTGTTTGGGGCCTGATCCTGCGTGTCTGGGTTCCTGCCCACAGCCCCAACTCAGGGGAAGCAGCCCCTGAGGCAAGACCTGCTGGAGGAGCCCTGCGCCCCCGCCTGATAGGCGAGTGCACAGCCAGCAGGGAAGCGAGCCTCCTCGGGGGAAGAGGAGGCAGCAAGTCCCCGTCAAGCTGAAATCCCTGCTTACACGAAGCTAAGTGCGACTCCAGTACGGCAGATCTCTAGCTCTGTTCAGAGGCCCGATCTGGCAGAGTTCCTGGCACCAAGATGCTCTGCCATAGGCGAGCCTTGCGCAGACTTGCCTTGCTTTAAGGCTCCCTCCCCAGGAAGGAGCAGGCTGTGTGAGGCTCGGAAACGCCACTGGCGCCTTCCTGGCTTCAGCTCTACCCCTGCCTTGCCTTTGCACTTAGGTCCCAAGCGTCCTTGAGGAGGGCTTAGGGGCTGGTGGGTTGCACACTGCCAAGGGCTCCAGCAGTGAAAGCTCTGTCAGAGGGAAGCGAAGGGCAACAGCAGGGCTCCTTCAGCGGTTCCTTGGCCGCCCAGACAAAGCTCCGCACGGAGAGCACCAGGTTCCAAGGGCCCCTGGCTGGGTTTTGCATCCCCACACTCCCAGAGGCTGACTCCGTGGGTGCCTAGAAAGTGTGTGAGAGACGTAGGTTCCCTAGCACTCTCCTCCCCAGCAGAGACATGTGCAGGTGGTTGGGGCCTTGATCCTGCGTGTCTGGGTTCCCGCCCACAGCCCCAACTCAGGGGAAGCAGCCCCTGAGGCAAGACCTGCTGGAGGAGCCCTGCGCGCCCGCCTGATAGGCGAGAGCACAGCCAGCAGTGTAGCGAGCCTCCTCGGGAGAAGAGGAGGCAGCCGAGCCCAGTCAAGAGGAAAGCCCTGCTTGCACGGAGCTAAGTGGGCCTCCAGTACGGCAGAGCTCTAGCTCTGCTCAGAGCCCCGATCTGGCAGAGTTCCTGGCGCGAGGCTGCTCTGCCGGGGGCTCGCCTTGCCCAGACTTGCCTTGCTTTTAGGCTGCCCTCCCCAGGAAGGAGCTGTCTGAGCGAGCCTGGGAGACGCCACTGGTGCCTTCCTTGCCTCAGCTCCAATCCTGCCTTGCCTTTGCACATAGGTCCAGGCCGTCGTTGGGGAGGGCTTAGGGGGTGGTGGGTTGCACACTGCCAAGGGCTCCAGCAGTGAGAACTCTGTCAGAGGGAAGGGAAGGGCAACTGCAGGGCTCCTCCAGCGGTTGCTTGGCCGCCCAGATTCAGCGCCACACGGAGAGCACCAGGCTCCCAGGGCCCCTGGCTGGGGTTTTCAGCCCCGCACACACGGAGGCTGATTCCTTGGGTGCCCAGAAAGTGTATGACAGACGTAGGTTCCCTAGCACTCTCCTCCCCAGCAGAGACATGTGCAGGTGTTTGGGGCCTGATCCTGCGTGTCTGGGTTCCTGCCCACAGCCCCAACTCAGGGGAAGCAGCCCCTGAGGCAAGACCTGCTGGAGGAGCCCTGCGCCCCCGCCTGATAGGCGAGTGCACAGCCAGCAGGGAAGCGAGCCTCCTCGGGGGAAGAGGAGGCAGCAAGTCCCCGTCAAGCTGAAATCCCTGCTTACACGAAGCTAAGTGCGACCTCCAGTACGGCAGATCTCTAGCTCTGTTCAGAGGCCCGATCTGGCAGAGTTCCTGGCACCAAGATGCTCTGCCATAGGCGAGCCTTGCGCAGACTTGCCTTGCTTTTAGGCTCCCTCCCCAGGAAGGAGCAGGCTGTGTGAGGCTCGGAAACGCCACTGGCGCCTTCCTGGCTTCAGCTCTACCCCTGCCTTGCCTTTGCACTTAGGTCCCAAGCGTCCTTGAGGAGGGCTTAGGGGCTGGTGGGTTGCACACTGCCAAGGGCTCCAGCAGTGAAAGCTCTGTCAGAGGGAAGCGAAGGGCAACAGCAGGGCTCCTTCAGCGGTTCCTTGGCCGCCCAGACAAAGCTCCGCACGGAGAGCACCAGGTTCCAAGGGCCCCTGGCTGGGTTTTGCATCCCCACACTCCCAGAGGCTGACTCCGTGGGTGCCTAGAAAGTGTGTGAGAGACGTAGGTTCCCTAGCACTCTCCTCCCCAGCAGAGACATGTGCAGGTGGTTGGGGCCTTGATCCTGCGTGTCTGGGTTCCGCCCACAGCCCTCAACTCAGGGGAAGCAGCCCCTGAGGCAAGACCTGCTGGAGGAGCCCTGCGCGCCCGCCTGATAGGCGAGAGCACAGCCAGCAGTGTAGCGAGCCTCCTCGGGAGAAGAGGAGGCAGCCGAGCCCAGTCAAGAGGAAAGCCCTGCTTGCACGGAGCTAAGTGGGCCTCCAGTACGGCAGAGCTCTAGCTCTGCTCAGAGCCCCGATCTGGCAGAGTTTCTGGCGCGAGGCTGCTCGGCCGGGGGCTCGCCTTGCCCAGACTTGCCTTGCTTTTAGGCTCCCTCCCCAGGAAGGAGCTGTCTGAGCGAGCCTGGGAGACGCCACTGGTGCCTTCCTTGCCTCAGCTCCAATCCTGCCTTGCCTTTGCACATAGGTGCCAGGCGTCGTTGGGGAGGGCTTAGGGGGTGGTGGGTTGCAC
Organism: Capra hircus; assembly: GCF_001704415.2. Classification (NCBI taxonomy): domain Eukaryota; kingdom Metazoa; phylum Chordata; class Mammalia; order Artiodactyla; family Bovidae; genus Capra; species Capra hircus. The sequence goes on from NW_017191878.1 coordinate 8,336, forward strand.
ACTGCCAAGGGCTTCAGCAGTGAGAGCTCTGTCAGAGGGAAGGGAAGGGCAACTGCAGGGCTCCTCCAGCGGTTTCTAGGCCGCCTAGAATCAGCGCCGCACCGAGAGCACCAGGCTCCCAGGGCCCCTGGCTGGGGTTTTCAGCCCCGCACACACGGAGGCTGATTCCTTGGGTGCCCAGAAAGTGTATGACAGACGTAGGTTCCCTAGCACTCTCCTCCCCAGCAGAGACATGTGCAGGTGTTTGGGGCCTGATCCTGCGTGTCTGGGTTCCTGCCCACAGCCCCAACTCAGGGGAAGCAGCCCCTGAGGCAAGACCTGCTGGAGGAGCCCTGCGCCCCCGCCTGATAGGCGAGTGCACAGCCAGCAGGGAAGCGAGCCTCCTCGGGGGAAGAGGAGGCAGCCCAGCCCCGTCAAGTTGAAAGCCCTGCTTGCACGGAGCTAAGTGCGCCTCCAGTACGGCAGAGCTCTAGCTCTGCTCAGAGCCCCGATCTGGCAGAGTTCCTGGCGCGAGGCTGCTCTGCCGGGGGCTAGCCTTGCCCAGACTTGCCTTGCTTTTAGGCTGCCTCTCCAGGAAGGAGCAGGCAGCAGGAGCCTGGGAGTCGCCACTGGCGCCTTTCTTGCCTCAGCTCCAATCCTGCCTTGCCTTTGCACTTAGGTCCCAGTCCTCCTTAAGGAGAGCTTAGGGGCTGGTGGGTTGCACACTGCCAAGGGCTCCAGCAGTGAGAATTCTGTCAGAGGGAAGGGAAGGGCAACTGCAGGGCTCCTCCAGCGGTTGCTTGGCCGCCCAGATTCAGCGCCACACGGAGAGCACCAGGCTCCCAGGCCCCTGGCTGGGGTTTTCAGCCCCGCACACACGGAGGCTGATTCCTTGGGTGCCCAGAAAGTGTATGACAGACGTAGGTTCCCTAGCACTCTCCTCCCCAGCAGAGACATGTGCAGGTGTTTGGGGCCTGATCCTGCGTGTCTGGGTTCCTGCCCACAGCCCCAACTCAGGGGAAGCAGCCCCTGAGGCAAGACCTGCTGGAGGAGCCCTGCGCCCCGCCTGATAGGCGAGTGCACAGCCAGCAGGGAAGCGAGCCTCCTCGGGGGAAGAGGAGGCAGCAAGTCCCCGTCAAGCTGAAATCCCTGCTTACACGAAGCTAAGTGCGACTCCAGTACGGCAGATCTCTAGCTCTGTTCAGAGGCCCGATCTGGCAGAGTTCCTGGCACCAAGATGCTCTGCCATAGGCGAGCCTTGCGCAGACTTGCCTTGCTTTAAGGCTCCCTCCCCAGGAAGGAGCAGGCTGTGTGAGGCTCGGAAACGCCACTGGCGCCTTCCTGGCTTCAGCTCTACCCCTGCCTTGCCTTTGCACTTAGGTCCCAAGCGTCCTTGAGGAGGGCTTAGGGGCTGGTGGGTTGCACACTGCCAAGGGCTCCAGCAGTGAAAGCTCTGTCAGAGGGAAGCGAAGGGCAACAGCAGGGCTCCTTCCAGCGGTTCCTTGGCCGCCCAGACAAAGCTCCGCACGGAGAGCACCAGGTTCCAAGGGCCCCTGGCTGGGTTTTGCATCCCCACACTCCAGAGGCTGACTCCGTGGGTGCCTAGAAAGTGTGTGAGAGACGTAGGTTCCCTAGCACTCTCCTCCCCAGCAGAGACATGTGCAGGTGGTTGGGGCCTTATCCTGCGTGTCTGGGTTCCCGCCCACAGCCTCAACTCAGGGGAAGCAGCCCCTGAGGCAAGACCTGCTGGAGGAGCCCTGCGCGCCCGCCTGATAGGCGAGAGCACAGCCAGCAGTGTAGCGAGCCTCCTCGGGAGAAGAGGAGGCAGCCGAGCCCAGTCAAGAGGAAAGCCCTGCTTGCACGGAGCTAAGTGGGCCTCCAGTACGGCAGAGCTCTAGCTCTGCTCAGAGCCCCGATCTGGCAGAGTTTCTGGCGCGAGGCTGCTCGGCCGGGGGCTCGCCTTGCCCAGACTTGCCTTGCTTTTAGGCTCCCTCCCCAGGAAGGAGCTGTCTGAGCGAGCCTGGGAGACGCCACTGGTGCCTTCCTTGCCTCAGCTCCAATCCTGCCTTGCCTTTGCACATAGGTGCCAGGCGTGCGTTGGGGAGGGCTTAGGGGGTGGTGGGTTGCACACTGCCAAGGGCTTCAGCAGTGAGAGCTCTGTCAGAGGGAAGGGAAGGGCAACTGCAGGGCTCCTCCAGCGGTTTCTAGGCCGCCTAGAATCAGCGCCGCACCGAGAGCACCAGGCTCCCAGGGCCCCTGGCTGGGGTTTTCAGCCCCGCACACACGGAGGCTGATTCCTTGGGTGCCCAGAAAGTGTATGACAGACGTAGGTTCCCTAGCACTCTCCTCCCCAGCAGAGACATGTGCAGGTGGTTGGGGCCTGATCCTGCGTGTCTGGGTTCCTGCCCACAGCCCCAACTCAGGGGAAGCAGCCCCTGAGGCAAGACCTGCTGGAGGAGCCCTGCGCCCCCGCCTGATAGGCGAGTGCACAGCCAGCAGGGAAGCGAGCCTCCTCGGGGAAGAGGAGGCAGCCCAGCCCCGTCAAGTTGAAAGCCCTGCTTGCACGGAGCTAAGTGCGCCTCCAGTACGGCAGAGCTCTAGCTCTGCTCAGAGCCCCGATCTGGCAGAGTTCCTGGCGCGAGGCTGCTCTGCCGGGGGCTAGCCTTGCCCAGACTTGCCTTGCTTTTAGGCTGCCTCTCCAGGAAGGAGCAGGCAGCAGGAGCCTGGGAGTCGCCACTGGCGCCTTTCTTGCCTCAGCTCCAATCCTGCCTTGCCTTTGCACTTAGGTCCCAGTCCTCCTTAAGGAGAGCTTAGGGGCTGGTGGGTTGCACACTGCCAAGGGCTCCAGCAGTGAGAATTCTGTCAGAGGGAAGGGAAGGGCAACTGCAGGGCTCCTCCAGCGGTTGCTTGGCCGCCCAGATTCAGCGCCACACGGAGAGCACCAGGCTCCCAGGGCCCCTGGCTGGGGTTTTCAGCCCCGCACACACGGAGGCTGATTCCTTGGGTGCCCAGAAAGTGTATGACAGACGTAGGTTCCCTAGCACTCTCCTCCCCAGCAGAGACATGTGCAGGTGTTTGGGGCCTGATCCTGCGTGTCTGGGTTCCTGCCCACAGCCCCAACTCAGGGGAAGCAGCCCCTGAGGCAAGACCTGCTGGAGGAGCCCTGCGCCCCCGCCTGATAGGCGAGTGCACAGCCAGCAGGGAAGCGAGCCTCCTCGGGGGAAGAGGAGGCAGCAAGTCCCCGTCAAGCTGAAATCCCTGCTTACACGAAGCTAAGTGCGACTCCAGTACGGCAGATCTCTAGCTCTGTTCAGAGGCCCGATCTGGCAGAGTTCCTGGCACCAAGATGCTCTGCCATAGGCGAGCCTTGCGCAGACTTGCCTTGCTTTAAGGCTCCCTCCCCAGGAAGGAGCAGGCTGTGTGAGGCTCGGAAACGCCACTGGCGCCTTCCTGGCTTCAGCTCTACCCCTGCCTTGCCTTTGCACTTAGGTCCCAAGCGTCCTTGAGGAGGGCTTAGGGGCTGGTGGGTTGCACACTGCCAAGGGCTCCAGCAGTGAAAGCTCTGTCAGAGGGAAGCGAAGGGCAACAGCAGGGCTCCTTCAGCGGTTCCTTGGCCGCCCAGACAAAGCTCCGCACGGAGAGCACCAGGTTCCAAGGGCCCCTGGCTGGGTTTTGCATCCCCACACTCCCAGAGGCTGACTCCGTGGGTGCCTAGAAAGTGTGTGAGAGACGTAGGTTCCCTAGCACTCTCCTCCCCAGCAGAGACATGTGCAGGTGGTTGGGGCCTTATCCTGCGTGTCTGGGTTCCCGCCCACAGCCTCAACTCAGGGGAAGCAGCCCCTGAGGCAAGACCTGCTGGAGGAGCCCTGCGCCCCGCCTGATAGGCGAGAGCACAGCCAGCAGTGTAGCGAGCCTCCTCGGGAGAAGAGGAGGCAGCCGAGCCCAGTCAAGAGGAAAGCCCTGCTTGCACGGAGCTAAGTGGGCCTCCAGTACGGCAGAGCTCTAGCTCTGCTCAGAGCCCCGATCTGGCAGAGTTTCTGGCGCGAGGCTGCTCGGCCGGGGGCTCGCCTTGCCCAGACTTGCCTTGCTTTTAGGCTCCCTCCCCAGGAAGGAGCTGTCTGAGCGAGCCTGGGAGACGCCACTGGTGCCTTCCTTGCCTCAGCTCCAATCCTGCCTTGCCTTTGCACATAGGTGCCAGGCGTCGTTGGGGAGGGCTTAGGGGGTGGTGGGTTGCACACTGCCAAGGGCTTCAGCAGTGAGAGCTCTGTCAGAGGGAAGGGAAGGGCAACTGCAGGGCTCCTCCAGCGGTTTCTAGGCCGCCTAGAATCAGCGCCGCACCGAGAGCACCAGGCTCCCAGGGCCCCTGGCTGGGGTTTTCAGCCCCGCACACACGGAGGCTGATTCCTTGGGTGCCCAGAAAGTGTATGACAGACGTAGGTTCCCTAGCACTCTCCTCCCCAGCAGAGACATGTGCAGGTGGTTGGGGCCTGATCCTGCGTGTCTGGGTTCCTGCCCACAGCCCCAACTCAGGGGAAGCAGCCCCTGAGGCAAGACCTGCTGGAGGAGCCCTGCGCCCCCGCCTGATAGGCGAGTGCACAGCCAGCAGGGAAGCGAGCCTCCTCGGGGGAAGAGGAGGCAGCCAGCCCCGTCAAGCTGAAATGCCCTGCTTGCACGAAGCTAAGTGCGCCTCCAGTACGGCAGAGCTCTAGCTCTGCTCAGAGCCCCGATCTGGCAGAGTTCCTGGCGCCGAGGCTGCTCTGCCATGGGGCTAGCCTTGCGCAGACTTGCCTTGCTTTTAAGGCTGCCTCTCCCAGGAAGGAGCAGGCTGCAGTGAGGCCTGGGAGATCGCCACTGGCGCCTTTCTTGCCTTCAGCTCCTATCCCTGCCTTGCCTTTGCACTTAGGTCCCAAGCGTCCTTGAGGAGGGCTTAGGGGCTGGTGGGTTGCACACTGCCAAGGGCTCCAGCAGTGAAAGCTCTGTCAGAGGGAAGCGAAGGGCAACAGCAGGGCTCCTTCAGCGGTTGCTTGGCCGCCCAGACAAAGCTCCGCACGGAGAGCACCAGGTTCCAAGGGCCCCTGGCTGGGTTTTGCATCCCCACACTCCCAGAGGCTGACTCCGTGGGTGCCTAGAAAGTGTGTGAGAGACGTAGGTTCCCTAGCACTCTCCTCCCCAGCAGAGACATGTGCAGGTGGTTGGGGCCTGATCCTGCGTGTCTGGGTTCCCGCCCACAGCCCCAACTCAGGGGAAGCAGCCCCTGAGGCAAGACCTGCTGGAGGAGCCCTGCGCGCCCGCCTGATAGGCGAGATGCACAGCCAGCAGGGAAGCGAGCCTCCTCGGGAGAAGAGGAGGCAGCCGAGCCCAGTCAAGCTGAAAGCCCTGCTTGCACGGAGCTAAGTGCGCCTCCAGTACGGCAGAGCTCTAGCTCTGCTCAGAGGCCCGATCTGGCAGAGTTTCTGGCGCCGAGCTGCTCTGCCATAGGGCTAGCCTTGCCCAGACTTGCCTTGCTTTTAGGCTCCCTCCCCAGGAAGGAGCAGGCTAGCAGGAGCCTGGGAGACGCCACTGGCGCCTTCCTTGCCTCAGCTCCAATCCTGCCTTGCCTTTGCACTTAGGTCCCAGTCCTCCTTAAGGAGGGCTTAGGGGCTGGTGGGTTGCACACTGCCAAGGGCTCCAGCAGTGAGAGCTCTGTCAGAGGGAAGGGAAGGGCAACTGCAGGGCTCCTCCAGCGGTTGCTTGGCCGCCCAGATTCAGCGCCGCACGGAGAGCACCAGGCTCCAGGGCCCCTGGCTGGGGTTTTCAGCCCGCACACCCGGAGGCTGATTCCGTGGGCTGCCCAGAAAGTGTATGACAGACGTAGGTTCCCTAGCACTCTCCTCCCCAGCAGAGACATGTGCAGGTGTTTGGGGCCTGATCCTGCGTGTCTGGGTTCCTGCCCACAGCCCCAACTCAGGGGAAGCAGCCCCTGAGGCAAGACCTGCTGGAGGAGCCCTGCGCCCCGCCTGATAGGCGAGTGCACAGCCAGCAGGGAAGCGAGCCTCCTCGGGGGAAGAGGAGGCAGCCCAGCCCCGTCAAGTTGAAAGCCCTGCTTGCACGGAGCTAAGTGCGCCTCCAGTACGGCAGAGCTCTAGCTCTGCTCAGAGCCCCGATCTGGCAGAGTTCCTGGCGCGAGGCTGCTCTGGCCGGGGGCTGAGCCTTGCCCAGACTTGCCTTGCTTTTAGGCTCCCTCCCCAGGAAGGAGCAGGCTGCAGCGAGCCTGGAGACGCCACTGGTGCCTTCCTTGCCTCAGCTCCAATCCTGCCTTGCCTTTGCACATAGGTGCCAGGCGTGCTTGGGAAGGGCTTAGGGGCTGGTGGGTTGCACACTGCCAAGGGCTTCAGCAGTGAGAGCTCTGTCAGAGGGAAGGGAAGGGCAACTGCAGGGCTCCTCCAGCGGTTTCTAGGCCGCCTAGAATCAGCGCCGCACCGGAGAGCACCAGGCTCCCAGGGCCCCTGGCTGGGTTTTCAGCCCTGCACACACGGAGGCTGATTCCTTGGGTGCCCAGAAAGTGTATGACAGACGTAGGTTCCCTAGCACTCTCCTCCCCAGCAGAGACATGTGCAGGTGGTTGGGGCCTGATCCTGCGTGTCTGGGTTCCCTGCCCACAGCCCCAACTCAGGGGAAGCAGCCCCTGAGGCAAGACCTGCTGGAGGAGCCCTGCGCCCCCGCCTGATAGGCGAGTGCACAGCCAGCAGGGAAGCGAGCCTCCTCGGGGGAAGAGGAGGCAGCCCAGCCCCGTCAAGCTGAAAGCCCTGCTTGCCACGAGCTAAGTGCGCCTCCAGTACGGCAGAGCTCTAGCTCTGCTTCAGAGGCCCGATCTGGCAGAGTTCCTGAGCCGAGGCTGCTCTGCCGTGGCGAGCCTTGCCCAGACTTGCCTTGCTTTTAGGCTCCCTCCCCAGGAAGGAGCAGGCAGCTGCGAGCTGGGAGATCGCCACTGGCGCCTTTCTGTGCTTCAGCTCTACTCCTGCCTTGCCTTTGCACTTAGGTCCAAGCGTCCTTGGGAGGGCTTAGGGGCTGGTGGGTTGCACACTGCCAAGGGCTCCAGCAGTGAAAGCTCTGTCAGAGGGAAGCGAAGGGCAACAGCAGGGCTCCTTCCAGCGGTTCCTTGGCCGCCCAGATCAAAGCTCCGCACCGGAGAGCACCAGGCTCCCAAGGGCCCCTGGCTGGGGTTTTGCATGCCCCACACTCCCAGGAGGCTGATTCCGTGGGTGCCCAGAAAGTGTATGACAGACGTAGGTTCCCTAGCACTCTCCTCCCCAGCAGAGACATGTGCAGGTGGTTGGGGCCTGATCCTGCGTGTCTGGGTTCCCGCCCACAGCCCCAACTCAGGGGAAGCAGCCCCTGAGGCAAGACCTGCTGGAGGAGCCCTGCGCGCCCGCCTGATAGGCGAGTGCACAGCCAGCAGGGTAAGCGAGCCTCCTCGGGAGAAGAGGAGGCAGCCCGAGCCCAGTCAAGAGTGAAAGCCCTGCTTGCACGGAGCTAAGTGCGCCTCCAGTACGGCAGAGCTCTAGCTCTGCTCAGAGCCCCGATCTGGCAGAGTTTCCTGGCGCGAGGCTGCTCTGGCCGGGGGCTCGCCTTGCCCAGACTTGCCTTGCTTTTAGGCTCCCTCCCCAGGAAGAGCAGGCAGTCTGAGCGAGCCTGGGAGATCGCCACTGGCTGCCTTTCCTTGCCTCAGCTCCAATCCTGCCTTGCCTTTGCACTTAGGTGCCAAGCGTCCTTGGGGAGGGCTTAGGGGCTGGTTGGGTTGCCACACTGCCAAGGGCTTCCAGCAGTGAGAGCTCTGTCAGAGGGAATGGAAGGGCAACTGCAGGGCTCCTCCAGCGGTTGCTTGGCCGCCCAGACTTAGTGCAGCACGAAGAGTACCAGTCTCCCAGGGCCCCTGACTGGTGTCTGCCGCCCCGCACACCCAGAGGCTGACTCTGCGGGCGCCCAGAAGCTGCCTCACACACGTAGGTTCCCTAGCACTCTCCTCCCCAGCAGAGACATGTGTTTGGGAGGGCTTAGGGTTCTCTGAGTTCCACACTTCCAAGGGCTCCAGCACTGAGAGCTCTGTCGGACGGGAAGGGAAGGGCATCTGCAGTGCTCCTTCAGCTGTTGCTTGGCTGTCCAGACTCAGCGCCACATTGAGAGCACCATGCACCCAGTGCCCCCTGGGTGGTGTCTGCAGCCAGCAGCCTGGTGACTCACTTTTGGTCTCCCATCATTTGCCTGAAAGACACAGGTTCCCTAATGCTCTTCTCCCCAGCAGAGCTGTGTGCAGGTTGTTGGGGCCTGCCCCTGCGTGTCTGGGTTCCCGCCCACAACCCCAGCTCAGGGGAAGTAACCCCTGAGCCAAGACCTGCAGGAGGCGAGGTATGGCTCCGCCTGGAAGCCGAGTGCACAGGCACAAGTGGAAGGGAGCCTCCTCCGGGGAAGAGGAGGCAGCCCAGTCGCGTGCTGCTGCAAGCCTTGCTGGGGTGGAGCCGAGTGCGCCTCCAGTATGGCAGAGCTCCAGCTCCACTGAGAGCCCTGATCTGGCAGAGTTCCTTGCGCGAGGCTGCTCTGCCTGGGGCGAGCCTTGCCCAGACCTGCCTGGCTTCTAGACTTCCTGCCCAGGAAGGAGCAGGCTGCACGAGGTTGGGAGACGCCACTGGCACCTTCCTGGCCTCAGCTCTGCTCCTGCCTTGCCTTTGCACCTAGGCCCCAGGCGTTCTTGTGGTGGCTTAGGGGCCGGTGGCTTCCACACTGCCAAGGGCTCCAACAGTGAGAGCTCTGTTCCAGGGAAGTGAAGGGTATATTTGGAGTGCAATCGTTTATCAGATGTGAGACCCACACCTTCACCCTGAACCCTCACCCCGAGCCCTTACCCTCGCCCTCACCCACACCCTCACCCTCACCTTGAAGCCTTACCCTCACCCTCACCCCTAACCCTAACCCTCACGCCTCACCCCTCACCCTAACAAGTTTGGGGGCTGTTCTGCACACTGTAACCTTAACCCTTCCCTCACCCGACACCCTATCCACATCCTAACCCTAACCCACTTCATAGTCACGCCCTCAACCCTATACTTACCCTTGAAGTACGTACCTGCATCATCTTCGTTTTGGACACTTCCCATGCATAACAAAAGACAAGGTTGGAATGTTTCAAACATCGATCCAAGACCCATTATCCACATAAAAGGGATATAAATACTCTGATCACATCATTTAAATCTCTTGCATCACCAAAATACCTCTCCACCACGTATCCAATCGCCATTGATGGATCACATCTATCTCATACATTTTATAACTTAGCAATCAGATACGCACCCGTAATCTGGGTAATTATATACACAGGATATATTGATACCATAAATATTTCAACAAATTCCACTTTCTACGATGAGTTCAATCTTCACAAAAGTAGGATGAACGGCACCTGTTTCCACTAGGATCCATAGCATTGCACAAAGTGACAGTGAGCGTGAAAATCTTAATGATGACCACCGGAAAGAAGGTCAGCACGGCTGATATCACAGATTTTTCAGTGTTCCAATACGACTTCTACCCAAATCCATAAAGAAAGACATACGCATAGGAAACTACAAATTGAAAGCAAGTCTATTGAGATAAATATTGGACATCAATTGTATGAATCTTTAAGGCATAACTGCAGACATTCTTCAGACATTCTTCAAATTCATAGAATGACAACAAAGTATGGCTACGTACAATCCATTCGGTTTTATAAACCACTCATGAGTAACCTCACAAGCCATTGAAAACCAGATGACACTTTCAAATAGCTTTGATCTACAAACAAGGCTGTAAGACAGAAAGTTAAAATCGAAATACATGAACTAAATCCTCAATAGATATGAAAACATGCCATGGTAGTGAAGTCAATTCACATTAGTTATTAGGGCTTTCATGCACAGACTCATCTCCGATCGATGTGATCTCAATTCATATTTGGCAAAAAATACGAAAGCTGATCTTAACAGTCATATTAGTTTTCTTTGTACCCCTAAAAAGAAAAATGAACATGAAAAACTAAATTAAACTTGGAGACTCACATTTCCCAATCGGTATACAAAGCAACAGCATGTCAAACTTTCTCATTCACATATGCATTTCAATGAAATTCGATGAAATACCCCTAAATAAACACATACTGCCATGCCCAATGTTTCACGAGGCAGAAAACACTCAATGAATGAAACGGAGAGGGTAACAGCCAGGAAGGCCAGGGGTCTCCAAAGGGAGGAAATGGGGTGCAAGTGTCAGACAGTTGTTATCTGTCACTTCCGAGGCAGGAGGAAACAAGCTGTTATCTTTTTTCCCCTTCTTGATACAAATTTAAAAAGAGGTTTTCCCTTACAATTCTGTCTTGCTATAATGACACCTGGTTCCACCTGAACTTCACTTTTCTCATACTTTGAGCTGACCAAGGCATTTTTCTTATGGAAAGGTTTGCCTTAAGCTATGTGAATGTACCATGCATTTACCCGAGACTCTGTGTTCAAGTAGGTTCTGCCTAAAGGCTCAGAACTGACTTGACAAACCAATATGCGTTACTCATACATGGTTCTCCTGATCTATGTGAATGAAGCTACCCATCTGCTCATATCAATCGTTTCATGGCCCAGGATGACTCACCTGGTGCCACGGTCATCTCCATATATCTTGTGGGGGAGGGGTCTGCTGCCATTCCTTTCTCTAATGAGTAGACTGCTAGTAGCTAGATAACATCCAGCCAAAGATGAGTAGGGGGCACTCTTTCTGCCCCCTTCTGATGTCTATGTCAGAAGCTTTCTCTCTTTTATACTTTAATAAAACGTTGGGACACAAAAGCTCTGAGTGATCAAGCCGCCTCACTGGCCCCGGGTTGAATTCTTCCTCTAAGGAGCCCAAGAATTCAAGCATCTTTCATGGTTAGACAACAACCTTTCCAAACAATGGTCTTTTCCAAAAAAATGATGATAAGTGATGAGTATGGATATGCCTACGAATGAAATGGGACCCATATGTCAAACCACATACAAATATATCTTCCCACAACATACATAGAACACAACCAGGCCTTCATATGCATCGATGCTCCAACTATCAAGTCATACAAACATGGATGTAAAATATCACAATACATTCCAAAGTTTAAAAGTGATGGATATTGACTTTCGCCCACTGGTGCTTCTTTTTATGTCATCTCCATTCTATTAGCTATGACAATGAATCATGTGCTGTGCTAAGTCACTTACATCGTGTCCAACTCTTTGGGATCATATGGACTAGGCCCCACCAGGCTCCTCTCTCCATGAGATTCTCTAGGCAAGGATACTGGAGTGGGTTGCCATGCTCTCCCTCAGGAGATCTTCCTGCCCCAGGGATCGAATCCATACCTCCCATGTCTCCTGCATGGGTATGTTCTGCATGTTCTTTACCACTAGAACCACCTGGGAAGCCCCAAGACACATGAACATCAGTGGATTGGCGGATCCACGGGGCATATACAGAACCATTCCTCCAACAAAACTGAAGAATGACTTTAAAATCGCAAACAAAACATGAGTATATGTGTTCACACACTTCATGGAGCAACGGGTTTCTTCGATCTGAAAACTGGCGTCGATGAAGGACTGTGTGAAGAATACTTCAAAGTCTATTTGGCAAACACAGCCTACGTTGGCTATATTTAGTCCTCAGATGAATGGAATGTCATGAGTACTGGGCGTTTCAAAGAAGCAGCCTGTGAAGCTGTGGACACTTATTGGGATGCGTGGTATACCACATTCACACGTTTCAGTAGCATTGGTGCAAAAACGATACACTTCTCAGGGGAAGCTTCTACATGGACTCTTGGGATCAGAGCTCTAACTCATACACACATACTTTTCCTTTGAAAACGATCCTGCATGATAAGCAAACAAAACACTGGATGAACACCTAGACGGTGAGCTCTGTACTAAATGATTTGAAAGCCAGTAGATGGAATGAGCTGATGAGGAAGCCTACAAACGAGTCATCTTCTTCAACTTGGTCAAACTGCTCATAGTCATACAAGTGAATGAAAAGTGGAGCCTGTTGTCATTCAATCTGGTTGAAAAGAAATAGAATAATACAACAAATTAGCAAATCTTATTTTCTTCATAAACATTATATTATTTCTGCACAGCTTTCTTACTGGCATGAATAGAATATCTACAATAATCACTTGTCACAGTGAAATGGATTCACATTCGATATCGATTCACATCTAGAATCGATGCCATAGCTGTTTTGATACTATTGCTTGAATGAATGCAACTTATGTGACTTCACAAACTACAAACACGACTAACATAATAGGTATTAAAAAACCTTGAGTGACATGAGCGTGAAGACTTAGTAGAGTTGCTCTCAAGAATCATGATACTATTCTTCACTCCAGCCCTAGGGACTGGAATCTGTACATTAACACCCCTGCAAAAGAAACGGGAAGGATAGAATAATAATAAAGGAACTTCATAACTATATTCCTACTGTCAACATTCAACACTATGTTTTCTTTTCAAACTGACTTTCATATTTGGTCTACTGTAACCTCTTCTGTGTTCATTTTATGCTAAACTTATTGCTAACAGTAAAATTACCATACGAGCTCTAATGAATTTTTTTACTTGCAAAGCTAGTGATAGAACCAAAGGCCAATATCTACATCAAACAGGAGGAACGGAATGGAAACTGTAAACAATTTTATGGAATAGCATTTCCGTGCTCCTATTCAGTCAAACGGACATTCAAAAGGATGTGATTTTTCTGAAAGTTTATTTCGGAAACTTGGAAGTGGATGACTGCAAACAATAAAACGAATAATATATTGATACATAATACGAATAATATACAGCGGGTCATTCTTTTTTCTATTCTGCCACAGCTAACTGACTGGAAGTCAGTTGTCGTAACTACTACTAACAGAAGACCCTCACCGATGAGTGAAGATATATAGGAAATCCATAATAGATCTAAAAAACCGTCAAAGATAAAATGGTCATGAACAATACTTGTTTAGTTGGTATAAGAAACAGGATGATTATGAAAGCAAAGCCTCAATCATTCTAGACGGCGCTGCGGGCATTCCATGGCCTATCCTGATTTTG
>NW_017191879.1:0-10570 GCF_001704415.2 Capra hircus
CAGCGAGCTACTTCATTTTCTTTTTCAGATAGGTAGGGAAGGCCTCTGCCCAACCGGAGAAGGTACCTACTATTCTAGTAAGTCATGATAACAGGTGACTGCCTTTGCTTCCCCGAAGGACACTCGCTTTCCCTGCATCCTGAGAACTCCACGTCTCAGCCAGTTGGAAAAGCGCTTCTTGGAGTCATTATTCAGGGGCAATTTCCCCTGGAGCCCGGGGCCATAGGGAGCGGCTCCACACTCCCAGGGAAAGGCAGAGCCACAGCCACACATCTGTCCCATCCCCTTTGCTCTGTAGGAGAGCTCTAGTGAGCCTAGGTCTGTCAGGAAAATTCTTGGCTCCTATGGGGGACACATTCTATGTGTGAAACTGCATCCAGGACCTAGGGCCACAGGGCGCCTGTTTCTCTCGGGGGCGGAGGGGGGGGGGCCTGAAGCAGTGCGGCCAGCAACAGCTTCCACATCCATCCAATTGCTCTTTTCTTACCTCTGATAGAACTAGCTTTGTTCCAGCCTTTGGCAATTTGGAGGCAAGCGGGCCCCACTTCCTCCCCAAGGAGGCATGGGACCTACTTTGAGTGGAAAGGCCCCTCACGGAGCTGAACCCAGGAAGGCACCCAGTCATGTCTGACACATTCCTGCATCCTGCTTCTTCATGAGCAATACCGCTATAAGCTAGGAATGTCTTTCCAAGGCTCAGAAAGGACAGGGGAGATGCATGGTGCTGCCTCTGGAATTTCGGTCCTCTGAGCAGACCTGGAGGTCTCCCCTTGAAGGAGCTAACCAGTTTCTTCCAAATACAGGCTTGCAAACACACACTGGGTGGCTGCCTCTTCTTCCCTGAAGGACGATCACTTTCCCCGCATCCTGTGAACTCTGCATCCCAGCCTGCTGGAAAAGCGCTTCTTGGAGGTCATTTTTCAGGGACAATTTTCCCTGGAGCCGGGGCCGTAGGGAGGGCCCCATGCTCGCTGGGAAAGGCAGAGTCACATCCACAGTCTGTTCTACCCCTTTTGCCCTGTAGGAGAGCTCTAGTGAGCCTAGGTCTGTCAGGAAAATTCTTGGCTCCTATGGGGACACACCCTGTGTGTTAACCTGCATATCGGACCTAGGGGGCCACAGGGCGCCTGTTCTCTCTCGGGGGGGACCCTGAAGTGGTGCGGCCAGCAACAGCCTGAACATCCATCCGATTGCTCTTTTCTTCCTTCTGATAGAGCTAGCTTTGCTTCTCGCTTTGGCATTTCGGAAGCCAGGGGGAGCCCCACCGCTGTTGTCCTGGGGTCTATTGAGGTACCGGGTCTATTGGACCCCAGCATGGCACCCGACCCCCTCAGACACACTCCCGCAGCCTCCTTCCCCATGGGCAGGACTGTTCTGACCTAGGAATGTGTTCCAAGGCTCAGAAAATGCAGGGAGACACACGGCCCTGACTCTGGAACTGAGGCCGTTGGAGCAGGCCTGAGGTCTGACGTCTGAGACGCCAAACACTTGCTGCAAGATACAGGTGTGAAAACACACTCTCTGGGCTGCCTTTCCTTCCTCCAAGGAAGAGAGCTTTTCCAGTCTCCTCCGTGCTGAGTCATACAAGGCTGCAAAGTCTGGCTTGAGGGCATTCTCAGCGGCAATGGCCCCTGAGGCCCTGCACCAGGGAGGATCCTACCCTCCCAGGGGAAGTCAAAGCAACTCCAAACAGCTGTTCTATCATGTTCCTCTGCAGGAGGGAGCTAGTGAGCCAGGTCTGTCTGGAACGTTCTTGGACTGCGGGGAAATCATCCTGGGAGCCACCTGATACCAGTCGTAGGGGCTAAAATTCGCATTTTCCTTCCTTGGAGCCCTAACGCAGTACAGCCTAGCAACTGCTTGAAAATCCATTCTGTTGCTGTTTTCTTCCTCTGACAGAGCGAGCTTTGCTCCCCATTTTGGGGATTTCAGAAGCAAGGTGTGGCCTGCAAACTCCTTGCCTGGGGTCCATTGGAGGTGCAAGGTGCCCTCGACCAGGTGACCCCAGCATGACACCTGCCCTCTCAGACACACTCCCGCAGCCTGTTCCCAATGGCAGACTGCTCTCACCTAGGAATGTGCTTTGCAAGGCCAGGAAACTGCAGGGAGACACAAGGCCCTGATTCTGGCATTGAGTCTGTTGGAACAGGCCTGCAGGTCTTCTGTCTAACAAGCAAACACTTGCTGCAAGATACAGGCCTGAAAACGACACTCTTGGGCTGCCTTTCCTTCCTCCAAGGAAGAGAGTTTTCTCAGCCTCCTGTGGGCTGAGAGTCACACAGGCTGAAAAGCACTTGCTGGGAGATTATTTTTCATTGGCCATGGCCCTGAGGCCCTGTGCTCAGGGAGGGCTCCCTCCCTCCCAGGGAAAGTCAAAGGAAGCTCCAAACGGCTGTTCAATCATGTTTCTGAGAGAGTCATTGCCAAGGCAGCGTTTATAAGAAGTTCAAGGGTCCCAAGGAGAGAGGGGTCTAGAATTCTCAAGGAGGAAGAAAGGACAAACTGTTTCCCCTACATTCCTTAGATTATATAACAATCATGCATCCTTCTTGAGGACGGTCTCTGGAAAAAACCTTCTGGCTAATCCTGTTATCTTAAAATGTCAATTTGGGAGTAGGTCTAGTGAGTCTTTTACAACTCCAGACATTCTTTTGTGTTGTCATAACTTATTGGAGAGTATATAACTCCATTACTAACACTAGCAAGGGGGTACGCTTTCTGCCCCTTGTGATGTCTCTGTCAGAAGCTTTCTCTATCTCTTTATCCTTTAATAAAACTCTATTGCACAAAAGCTCTGAGCAATCAAGCCTCGTCTTGGGCCCTGGATTGAATTCTTCTCCTCCATAAGCCAAGAATCCCAGCATCTTTTCGTGGTTTCAGCAACAATATTTCATTTCCTCTGCAGGAGAGCTAGTGAGCTTAGGTCTGTCTGGAACATTCTTGGATCCTGTGGGGAAAATATCCTGTGCACACATCTGGATACTGGGCCTAGAGGCCAAAATTTCGCATTTCTTTCCCGGGAGCCCTAACGTGGGTGTGACTTAGCAACTGCTTGAAAATCCATCCCATTGCTGTTTTCCTCCTTCTGACAGAGCTAGCTTTGTTCCCTGCTTTGGGATATCTCAACGAAGGGCCGGTCCATAGCTACTCGCCTGGGGCCCATTGGATGTGCAAGGTGCCCTCGACTAGGTGACCCTAGCATGGCACTCAGCCCGCTCAGACACACTCCCGAGGCTTCTTTCTCATGGGAAGCACTGCTCCAACCTAGGAATGTGTCTGCAATGCTTGGAAAGTGCAGTGAGACACACAGCCCTGACTCTGCAATTGAGGCCCTCAGAGCAAGCCTGCAGCTCTGATGTCTGAGAAGCAAAACACTTGCTGCAAAGAGAGGCCTGAAAACACACTCTCTGTGGATGACTTTCCTTCCTCTAAGGAAGATAGTTTTCCCAGTCTCCTGCTTCCTGAATGTCACACAGCTGGAATGCGCTTGCTTGGAGGTCGTGATTCAGTGGCAATGACCCCTGAGGCCCTTTGCCCAGGGAGGGCTCCCACACTCACAGGCAAATCAAAGCAACTTCCAAGTGAGTCAGCTCTTCACATCAAGTGGCCAAAGTATTGGAGTTTCAGGTTCAGTATTAGTCCTTCCAATGTATATTCAGACCTGATTTCCTTTAGGATGGAGTGGTTGCGTCTCCTTGTAGTCTAAGCGACCTACAAGCATCTTCTCCAACACACACAGTTCAAAAGCATCCAATTTTCAGCTGTCACTTTCTTTATAGTACATCTTTCATATCCATCCATGACATATGGAAAAACCATAGCCTTGACTGGATGGATCTTTGTTGGCAAAGCAACGTCTCGGCTTTTTAATATGCTGTCTAGTTTGGTCATCACTTTTCTTCCAAGTCATAAATATGTTTTAAGTTCATGGAGGCAGCCATCACCTGCAGTGATTTCCAAGCCCCCCAAAATAGTGCTGCTGCTTTCCAATGTTTTCCCATCTATTTGCCATGAAGTGATGAGACTGGATGCAATGATTTAGTTTTCTGAATGCTGAGCTTTAAGCTAACTTTTTCACTCTCCTCTTTCACTTTCATCAGGAGACTCTTTAGTTCTTCTTCACTTTTCTGCCATAAGGGTGGTGTCATCTGCATATCTGAGATTATTGATATTTCTCCCAGCAATCTGGATTCCAGCGTGTGCTTCCTCCAGCCCAGTGTTTCTCATGATGTACTCTGCATATAAGTTAAATAAGCAGGGTGACAATACAAGCCTTGACATATTCCTTTTCCTATTTAGAACCAGTCTGTTGTTCCATGTCCAGTTCGAACTGTTTCTTCCTGACCTGCATACAGGTTTCTCAAGAGACAGGTCAGGTGGTCTGGTATTCCCATCTCTTTCAGAATTTTTCCCAGTTTATTGTGATCCACACAGTCAAAGGCTTTGGCATAGTCAATAAAGCAGAAATAGATGTCTTTTTTTCTGGAACTCTCTTGCTTTTTCAATGATCCAGTGGATGTTGGCAGTTTTGATCTCTGGTTTCTCTGCATGTTTTAAATCCCTCTTGAACATTTGGAAGTTCACAGTTCATGTGAACTTGGAGAATTTTGAGCATTACTTTACTAGTGTGTGAGATGAGTGCAATTGTGCAGCAGCTTGAATATTCTTTGTCATTGCCTTTCTTTGGGATTGGAATGAAAACTGACCTAATGACTAGATGTTTTCAATTGCATATGCTGAAAGAACTGGCTGTGCAGTTTTGAAGAAAAAAAAATCATTTTAACCCATTTTCTCTGAAGTGCAAGGCATATCATGGCCATCCCTGAATCATAAAGTCACCTTTTCTTTATGTAGTCATAGTTTCATGCCTAAATTATAGGCCAACTCTGCTCAAAATGGACTCTGATGTCAGGGGCAGATCAACTAATAAAAAGCTTGGATTGTCCCTCTGGAGGAAAGTGAGATCTTGGTCCCACGAGAAGAATCTGAAGGGTTAAGGGAACTTGCAAGAGTGGGGAAAGCTTAGTCCATCCTACATGTACCAAAATCTTAAATAAGGCTTATTTACTTTACCGAAGTAAAAAAACAGATGATGAAAACAATTATAAATCAATGAAAGGTAAAGAAATCCATAGTCTGTTATCAAAAATTGCATTCTAAGAAAACTTTGTTCTCTTAACCTAGAGAGGAGACTAAATTCCATCTGGTACCAGCTTACCAGAAGACAAACAAACAAACAAACAAATTATCGGTAAGCTTAAAAAAAGTATATTCCATATATCTTGAAGTAGCAGTATTTCTGCAAAGGCATCAGTGTGAAACCATAGAGGACATGGTTAAAACCTGATTAAATAGAAATTGACAATGTAATCTGGTCACTGCTGCGACTTGAAATGCTTTAATATGATAACTGGAATTATAACTGACAGCATTTGACCAGGACATATCAGATTTTCACGGATGTCAGATAATTTCTAGGATATCTATATTAGGAACTGAAGGAATCTTTGAACCTAGGAAAGAAAACAACAGTCTCAAAGGCCCTTGCTGAATCATCTATCAGCAAGGAATGTCTTTGCAAGGATCGCAAAGTGAAGGGAAAAATACACCGACCTGCCTCTGCAACTTTGGTCCTCTGAGCAGATCTGGAGGTCTCCCTTTGTATAAGCTAACCTGTTCCTTCCAAATAGAGGTTTGCAACACAAAACAAGTGGCCGCCTATTCTTCCTCGAAGGAGGCTCTCTTTCCCCACATCCTGCGAACTCCCTTTCCCAGCCTCCTGGAAAAGCGCTTCTTGCAGTTCCTTTCAGAAAATCCTATGGACGGAGAAGCCTGGTAGGCTGCAGTCCGTGGGGGTCGCTGAGGGTCGGACACGACTGAGCGACTGCACTTTCATTTTCACTTTCATGCATTGGAGAAGGCAATGGCAACCCACTTACTGTTCTTGCCTGGAGAATCCCAGGGACGGGGAGCCTAGTGGGCTACCGTCTATGGCGTCGCACAGAGTCGAACACGACTGAAGCAACTTAGCAGCAGCAGCAGCAGCAGTTCCTTTCTTAGGGGCAGTTATCCCTGAGATTGGGACCTGGAAAGGCAGAGCCACCTCCACACACACGTCTTTTCTGTCCCCTTTCCTCTGGAGGAGAGCTCTAGTGAGCCTAGGTCTGTCAGGAAAATTCTTGGCTTTGACGGGATCCCACCCAGTGTGTGAACCTGCATACCCGACCTAGGGGCCACAGGCACCTGTTTTGCTCGAGTGGGTCCTGGAGGGGTGCAGCATAGCAAGAGCTTAAAAATCCATCCAATTTGTCTTTTTTTTTTTTTTTTACCTCGGAGAGAACGAGTTTGCTCCACCTCCACCCTTTGGCAGTGTGGAGGGAAGAGGGCACCACCCTCTCCCAAAGGGGACATAGGGGCCTACCAGGAGAGAAAGGCCCCTTGAGGAGCTGAGCCCAGGTAGGCAGCCAGTGATGTCAAGCACACTCCCGCTGCTTGCTTCTTCATGGGCACTCCCACGATCTGCTAGGAATGTCTTTGCAAGGATCTCAAAGGGAAGGGAGATACATGGCCCTGTCTCTGGAACTTCAGTCCTCTGAGCAGATCTGGAGGTCTTGAGTTGTATAAGCAAACCTGTTCCTTCCAAATAGAGGCTTGCAAACACACCCCCGGTGGTTGCCTCTTCTTCCCGAAGAAGTCTTTCTTTCCCCACATGCTGCGAACTCCCTGTCCCAACCTCCAAGAATAGCGCTTCTTGCCATTCCTTTCTTAGAGGCAGTTATCCCTGAGCTTGGGCCGTAGGGAGTAGCCCCACACTCACAGGGAAAGGCAAAGACTCCTCCATACATCTCCTCTATCCCCTTTGCTCTGGAGGAGAGCTCTAGTGAGCCTAGGTCTTTCAGGAAAATTCTTGGCTTGGACAGGATCTCACCCTGTTTGTGAACCTGCATACCCAACCAGGGGCCACAGAGCACCTGTTTCAGTAAAGTGGGCCCTGAAAGGGTGCAGCCTAGCAAGAGCTTGAAAATCCAATTCAATTGCTGTTTTTGTACCTCTGACAGAGCGAGCTTGGCTCCACCCTTTGGCAGTGAGGAGAAAAGAGGCATGACACCCTCCCCAAGGGGACATGGGGCCTACTTCGAGAGGAAAGGCCCCTTGTGGAGCTGAGGCCAGGAAGGCACACAGTCGTGTCAAACACACTCCCACTGCTTGCTTCTTCAGGGGCACTCCCGCTATCAGCTAGGAATGTCTTTGCAATGATCACAAAGGGAAGGGGAGATACAGGGCCCTGCTTCTGGACCTCCGGTGCTCTGAGCAAATCTCGAGGTCTCCCGTTTGTTGGTCAAGGTCAAGGTCAAGTCAAGTTCAAGGTCAAGTTCAAGTCAGGTCAAGTCAAGTTCAAGTTCAAGTCAAGTCAAGTTGAAGTTCAAGTTCAAGGTCAACTTCAAGGTCAAGGTCAAGGTCAAGTTCAAAGTTCAAGGTCAAGGTCAAGGTCAAGTTCAAGTTGAAGTTCAAGTCAAGTCAAGTTCAAGTTTAAGTTCAAGGTTCAAGTTCAAGTTCAAGTTCAAGGTCAAGTTCAAGTTCAAGTTCAAGGTCAAGTTCAAGTTCAAGTTCAAGTTCAAAGTTCAAGTTCAAGTCAAGTTCAAGTTCAAGTTCAAAGTTCAAGTCAAGTTCAAGTTCAAGTTCAAGTTCAAGTTCAAGTCAAGTTCAAGGTCAAGTTCAAGTTTCAAGGTCAAGTTCAAGTCAAGTTCAAGTTCAAAGTCAAGGTCAAGGTCAAGTTCAAGTTCAAGTTCAAGGCAGGGCAAGGTCAAGCCCAAGACCAAGGCAAGGGCAACGGCAACGCCAAGGGCAAGGCCAAGGCCCAGGCCAAGGCAAAGGCCAAGGCCACCAAAGCGACGCCCAAACCCCGTAACGCCTGACAAAAGGCAGAAGCCACTAGGCCCCTGTGCAGAGGAAGCCACTGAAGGCAGCAAGGCCACAGAGCTCCCCGACTCCCATTCCCACATGAAGATGTGAGGATAAAGGGCCTCATCCCAGCAAAGCACCCGCTCCCACCACCCCGCAACCCCGGCCCCCGCCCCCCGCAGCACGCCCCCTGAAACAACACTGTCTTCCCAGAAAAGAGAACGGAGAAGCCATGTGTGTGCCAAAGGAGCAAGATGAACGAACGATGCCACGCCCTCCGAATTTGGGCACACCTGACGCCTCGGAACCCCGGGGCCTGGCCGATGGGTCCCAGCCGTTCTCGGTGGGAGGGGGGTCAACACATTGGCCGAGAGCCCTTGCCCAGGCCACCCCACAAATCCCCTGAGATGTGATCCGACCACAGGGACGAGGGCAAACGTACCGCTTGAGGTGCTGGAGGAGCCGACCAAGCCATGGTGGGAGAGGCACACGGGCACGCTGCAGACTGCTGGCCGAGTGGGCGGGGGACCCAGCAGCTCAGGACTCTGGAGAACGGGAGGCGTCTCCGCCACCATTGACGTCAATAGGGTTTGGGTGGGTAGATGGAGGGGGCCGCCCCTGGCCTCTTTCCAAGCAGAGACCCTGGACGGAGTCCCGTGGAGCGAGTGGGCTTTTCCCGGGCACGGCTGTGCCCTGGACCGCCAAGATCCCCGTTGGGGTGGGCGGGCAGTTTCGGGCTTTGGTTTGTGGCCCTCCCTCGCAGCGGGGGGTGGGTTCAACCCGAGTGGATCAATCAGGGGCCCTCAGCAGTGCCAAGGGAACTCACCGCCCAGGAAACGCCCCTAGGTCCCTTTGAATTGGCCACCAACGCCCCCTTTCCCAGCCTGCCTTGCTCTGAGATTTCCCGCCTTTTCACATTCCACAGGTCCCTGGTCCTCGACTGTCCCCCGCTGGCTCCTCCGAGGCATTCCGGGACACCAGACGCTCTCTCCAGCGCCTCCACCTAGATCCCTCGCTGTCCTCGCCTCCGTTTCCCCCATGCCCCCTCCCCAACTCCTCCGTGGGCTCTTGGCATCCTTTCCCTACAGCAGTCCCAGAGTGCCACCCCCGAGGGCTTTGAGTTGCCTGGAGCCCAAGGCTCCGGCCAGAGACCTGAGGGGCCAGCGTCTGGACTGGCAGCTAATGCCATTTGGGGCTTTTCTCACGTGGAGCCTGAGGCCCGCACCTCCGCGGCAACCCCCAGCGCGAGTGCCCTGGAGATACCCGCCCAAGGGGACAGTGTATCCCCTACTGTGGGAAGGAGGTTCCTGTTTTCCTGCACTGGTTCGACTTTCACGCCGAGGATCGACTCACACCATGGTGGCAAGTGGAATAGCCCTGTGGGAAAGCCTCATGGGAAAGACTCCAGGGAAAGCCACAGATTCCTTGATCCACGAGAAGGGAAGCGTGACACTGCTGCTACCCTGGGAGGAAAGCGCACGTGCATGACCCCACTCGAGCGAGACTGACGCAGCTTGGGAGACTCCAGAAGTACGCCAAGATCCATGTCAGCACTGGAGAGGAATCCTCAGGTTCCGGTCCCGACTCCACACAAGGTCTTAGGCCCCGGCATCGAGGAGAGGAAAACTGAGAGGCCCCCTAGCACCTCGCATGGGGACTGGCCTTTCCTGAGGTCACCAGAGCGGGTCCCTGAGGTCTCCGTCGTAACTCGAGAGCACCTGCCCGCAACTCGAGAAAATCCAGGAGGTTCTCCCTCAGGCGAGATGAGGCCCATTTCCGCTGAGGCGTCTCGAGGCTAATCACACCTAACCTCTGGAACTTCCAAAGGGTCCTTTCACACCCTTGCTGCAAGTCAAGAAGTTCTCCGACATACCATATCCACTCGAGAGGAAGGACAGGGTCCCGCCCATATCCAGCTGAGCCCCGTTTCCGCTCGTAGCTCGAGAAGAGGGATCTTTCCCTTCGTCGTCGGGGAAAGAATTCCCGGCCTTTTCCCGTCGCATCTCAAGAGGAGGCGCTCTCAACAGGAAAGACGAGAGGAACTCCAGGCTTGCCAGCATTCCAACAGTCCCCCAGATGTCTAAGTCCATTCCAGAAGAAACTGTTTTTCCCTGCACTGCCTCGACGTTCACACCGAGGATCGACTCACACCACGTGGCACGTGGGACAGCCCTGTTGGAAAGCCTCGTGGGGAAAGCCTCAATGGAAAGCGACAGATCCCTTGATCACACGTCGGCAAGCGTGACACTGCTGCTGCAGGTCGTGAGGAAATGGCAGGTGCATGCCCCACACGAGATGAGACTGACTCCCCTGGTGAGACTCCAGAAGTACGGAAAGATTCATGTCAGCACTGGAGAGGCATCCTCAGGGTCTGGCCCCGACTCCACACAAGGTCTTAGGCCGGCATCGATGGGAGAGGAATCCCTAGAGGCCCCCTGGTAACTCACATGGGACTGGCCTTTCTGAGGCCACCAGAGCGGGTCCTGAGGACCCGTCGTAACTCGAGAGCACCTGCCGCAACTGGGTAAAATCCAGGAGGTTCTCCCTCCAGGCGGGATGAGGCCCATTTCCTCTGAGGTGTCTGGAGGCTCATCACACCTAACCTCTGGAAATTAAAAAGGGTCCTTGCTGCAACTCAAGAAGTTCCCCGACATACCCGTCTCCACAC
>NW_017191880.1:0-10569 GCF_001704415.2 Capra hircus
TCAGCATGACCCACCCACTCGGACGGAGGAGATGACTCTCCTGGGGATGAGAGACTCCAGGAGTACCCCAAGATCCCACGTCAGCACTGGAGGAATCCTCAGGTACGGCACCGACTCCACACAAGTCTTAGGGCCCGGCATCGACGGGAGAGGAATCCCGCGAGGCCTGCGAGCAACTCGCATGGGGACTGGCCTTTCCTGAGGCCACCGGAGCGGGTCCCTGAGGTCCCCATCGTAAGTCGAGAGCACCTGCCCCAACTCGAGAAATCCAGGAGGTTCTCCCCTCCAGGCGAGATGAGGCCCATTTCCGCTGAGGGTCTCGAGGCTAATCACACCTAACCTCTGGAACTTCCAAAGGGTCCTTCACACCCTTGCTGCAACTCAAGAATTCCCCGACATACCCGTCTCCACTCGAGAGGAAGCACGAGAGTCCCGCCCACATCCAGAGGAGCCCCGTTTCCGCCTCCTAGCTCGAGAGGAGGATCCTTTCCCTGCGTGGTCGGGAAAGAATTCCCGGCGTTCCGTCGCATCTCAAGAGGAGGCGCTCTCCACAGGAAAGGCGAGAGGAACTCCAGGGTCGTGCCACCATTCCCAGAGTCCCCCAGATGCCTCAGTCCATTCCAGGGAAACCAGTTTTCCCTGCACTGCCTCGACTTTCAAGCCGAGGATCGACTCACAACACGGTGGCACGTGGGACAGCCCTGTGGGAAAGCCTCAGGGAAAGCCTTTTGGGAAAGCCTCGAGGGAAGCCCCAGATCCCTTGTTCCACGCGAAGGGAAGCGTGACACTGCTGCTACAGCTGGGGAGGAAAGCGCATGCATGCCCCACTCGAGACGAGGACTGACTCCCATGGGGAGACTCCAGACGTACCCCAAGATCCATGTCAGCACTGGAGAGGAATCCTCAGGTTCCGGCACTGACTCCACACAAGGTCTTAGGCCCAGCATCGACGGGAGAGGAAACCCGAGAGGCCCCGAGAGCCACGAGTAACTCGCATGGGGACTGGCCTTTCCTGAGGCCACCAGAGAGGGTCCCTGAGGTCCCCAACGTAAGTCGAGAGCACCTGCCGCAACTCGAGAAAATCCAGGAGGTTCTCCCCTCCAGGCGAGATGAGGCCCATTTCCGCTGAGGCGTCTCGAGGCTAATCACACCTAAACTCTGGAACTTCCAAAGGGTACTTCACACCCATGCTGCAACTCAAGAAGTTCCACGACATACCCGACTCCACTAGAGAGGAAGCACGAGAGTCCCGCCCACATCCAGAGGAGCCCATTCCGCCTCCTAGCTCGAGAGGACGGATCCTTTCCCCGCGTTGTCGGGAAACAATTCCCGGCGTTCCCATCGCATCTCAAGTGGAGGCGCTCTCCACAGGAAAGGCGAGAGGAACTCCAGGGTCTTGCCACATTCCCAGAGTCCCCCAGATGTCTCAGTCCATTCCAGGGAAACCTGTTTCCCTGCACTGCCTCGACTTTCAAGCCGAGGATCGACTCACACCACGGTGACACGTGGGACAGCCCTGTGGGAAAGCTCGTGGGAAAGCCTCGTGGGAAAGCCTCGAGGGAAAGCCACAGATCCCTTGATCCACGCGAAGGGAAGCGTGACACGGCTGCTACAGCTGGGAGGAAAGCTCATGTGCATGCCCCACTCGAGACGAGGACTGACTCCCCTGGGGAGACTCCAGACGTACCCCAAGATCCATGTCAGCACTGGAGAGGAATCCTCAGGTTCCGGCCCTGACTCCACACAAGGTCTTAGGCCCCAGCATCGACGGGAGAGGAAACCCGAGAGGCCCCCGAGAGGCCACCGAGTAACTCGCATGGGGACTGGCCTTTCCTGAGGCCACCAGAGAGGGTCCCTGAGGTCCCCGACGTAAGTCGAGAGCACCTGCCGCAACTCGGAGAAAATCCAGGAGGTTCTCCCTCCAGGCGAGATGAGGGCCCATTTCCGCTGAGGCGTCTCCGAGGCTAATCACACCTAAACTCTGGAACTTCCAAAGGGTCCTTCACACCCATGCTGCAACTCAAGAAGTTCCCCGACATACCCATCTCCACTCGAGAGGAAGCACGAGAGTCCCGCCCACATCCAGAGGAGCCCGTTTCCACCTCCTAGCTCGAGAGGAGGGATCCTTTCCCTGGATGCTCGGGAAAGAAATTCCCGACGTTCAGGTCGCATCTCAAGGGGAGGCGCTCTCCACAGGAAAGGCGAGAGGAACTCCAGGGTCGTGCCACCGTTCCCTGAGTACCCCAGATGTCTCAGTCCATTCCAGGGAACCTGTATTCCCTGCACTGCCTTGACTTTCAAGCCGAGGATCGACTCACACCACAGTGGCACGTGGGACAGTCCCTGTGGGGAAAGCCTCCTGGGAAAGCCTCGAGGGAAAGCCACAGATCCCTTGATCCACGCGAAGGGAAGCGGGACACTGCTGCTACAGCTCGGGAGGAAAGCGCACGTGCATGGCCCCACTCGAGACGAAGGACTGACACCCCTGGGGAGACTCGAGAAGTACCCCAAGATCCATGTCAGCACTGGGAGAGGAATCCTCAGCTTCCGGCACCGACTCCACACAAGGTCTTAGGGCCTGGCATCTACGGGAGAGGAATCCCGCGAGCCCCAGAGCAACTCGCATGGGGCTGGCTTTCCTGAGGGCACCAGAGCGGGTCCCTGAGGTCCCGTCGTAAGTCGAGGGCACCTGCCGCAACTCGAGAAAATCCAGGAGGTTCTACCCTCCAGGCGAGATGAGGCCCATTTCCGCTGAGGCGTCTCCAGGCTAATCACACCTAACCTATGGAACTTACAAAGGGTCCTTCACGCCCTTGCTGCAACTCAAGAAGCTCCCCCACACACCCGTCTCCACTCGAGAGGAAGCCCGAGAGTCCCGCCACATCCAGAGGAGCCCCGTTACTGCCTCCTAGCTCGAGAGGAGGGATCCTTTCACTGAGTGGTCGGTCAAGTACTCCCGGAGTTCCATCTCATCTCAAGAGGAGGCGCTCTCCACAGGAAAGGCGAGAGGAACTCCAGATTCGTGCACCCATTCCAGAGGCCCCCAGATGTCTCAGTCCATTCCATGGAAACCTGTTTCTCCTGCACTGCACTCAACTTTCTAGCCTAGGATCGACAAACAACACGGTGGCACGTGGGACAGCCGTTTGGGAAAGTCTCGTGGGAAAGCCTCGTGGAAAAGACTCGTGGGAAAGCCTCGAGGGAAAGCCGCAGATACCTTGATCCACGCGAAGGGAAGCGTGACACTGCTGCTACAGCTCGGGAGGAAAGCGCACGTGCATGCCCCACTCGAGATGGAGGACTGACTCCGTGGGGAGACTGGAGAAGTACCCCAAGATCCTGTCAGCACTACAAAGGAATCCTCAGGTTCCGGCACCGACTCCACACAAGGTCTTAGGCCCTGGCATCGACGGGAGAGGAACCCGAGAGGGCCCTGAGTAACTCGCATGGGGACTGGTCTTTCCTGAGGCCACCAGAGCGGGTCTCTGAGGTCCCTGTCGTAAGTCGAGAGCACCTGACGCAACTCGAGAAAATCCAGGAGGTTCTCCCCTCCAGGCGAGATGAGGCCCATTTCTGCAGAGGCGACTCGAGGCTTATCACACCTGACCTCTGGAACTTCCAAAGGGTCCTTCACACCCTTGCTGCAACTCAAGAAGTTCCCCGACATACCCGTCTCCATTCGAGAGGAAGCACGAGAGTCCCGCCCACATCCAGAGGAGCCCCTTTTTCCGCCTCCTAGCTCGAGAGGAGGTATCATTTCCCTCCGTGGTCGGGAAAGAATTCCCGGCGTTTCCCTCGCATCTCAAGAGGAGGCGCTCTCCACAGGAAAGGCGAGAGGAACTCCAGG
Organism: Capra hircus; assembly: GCF_001704415.2. Lineage (NCBI taxonomy): Eukaryota > Metazoa > Chordata > Mammalia > Artiodactyla > Bovidae > Capra > Capra hircus. Next base: position 3,848 of record NW_017191880.1, read on the forward strand.
GTCGTGCCACCATTCCCAGAGTCCCCCAGATGTGTCAGTCCATTCCAGGGAAAACCTGTTTTCCCTGCACTGCCTCGACTTTCAAGCCGAGGATCGACTCACACCACGGTGGCACGTGGGACGGCCGTGTGGGAAAGCCTCTTGGGAAAGCCTCGTGGGAAAGCCTCGAGGGAAAGCCCCTGATCCCTTGATCCCCGCGAAGGGAAGCGTGACACTGCTGCTACAGCTCGGAGGAATGCGCACGTGCATGCCCCCACTCGAGACAAGGACTGACTCCCATGGGGAGACTCCAGAAGTACCCCAAGATCCATGTCAGCACTGAAGAGGAATTCTCAGGTTCCGGCGTGACTCCACACAAGGTTTTAGGCCCCAGAATCGACGGGAGAGGAAACCCGAGAGGCCCCGAGAGGCCCCGAGCAACTCGCAAGGGGACTGGCCTTTCCTGAGGCCCCCAGAGCGGGTCCCTGAGGTCCCCGTGGTAAGTCGAGAGCACCGGCCGCAACTCTTGAAAATCCAGGAGGTTCTCCCCTCCAGGCGAGATGAGGCCCTTTTCCGATGAGGCTCCTCGAGGCTAATCACACCTAAACGCTGGAATTTCCCAAGGGTCCTTCACACCCTTGCTGCAACTCAAGAAGTTCCCCGTCATACCCGACTCCACTCGAGAAGAAGGACGAGAGTCCCGCCCACATACAGAGGAGCCCCGTTTCCGCCTCATAGCTCTAGAGGAGGGATCCTTTCCCTGCGTGTTCGGGAAAGTATTCCCAGCGTTCCCGTCGCATCTCAAGAGGAGGCGCTCTCCACTTGAAACGGGAGAGGAACTCCAGGTTCGTGCCACCGTTCCCACACTCCCCCAGATGTCTCAGTCCATTCCAGGGAAACCTGTTTTCCCTGCACTGCCTCGACCTTCAAGCCGAGGATCGACTCACACCACGGTGGCACGTGGTACAGCCCTGTGGGAAAGCCTCGTGGGAAAGCCTCGTGGGAAAGCCTCGAGGGAAAGCCACAGATCCCTTGATCCACGCGAAGGGAAGGCTGACTCTGCTGCTACAGCTCGAGAGGAAACCGCACGTTCATGCCCCCCACTCGAGACGAGGACTGACTCCCCTGGGGAGACTCCAGAAGTACCCCAAGATCCATGTCAGCACTGGAAGAGGAATCCTCAGGGTCCGGCACCTGCTGGGAGCCAGTGTGAGGAATCCCGCCCGTACAAGGTCATGAGGAAGGAAGCTGACATACGCAAGGCGTGCTCAGACTTCAGGGACCCTCTGCAAATTCCTAAGCACGTACCCCAACAAAATCTGCCGGCTTTTGTGCTCTGCTTTTTCCACTCTTCTGACATTTTCTGGAAAAAGTCAATTCAGGGCTTTAGTCTTCTGCATTTGAAAGAGTGTTTCAATCCAAAAACCCCTCCGATGGCTTTCTAGCCTGCCTGCACGACTCGTGCAGCTGCGCATGTGATTGTTTGAGGCCTCCTGACCGCAGGAGGCACAGAAAGCTTAAAAATCCTAGGAATGTAGGAGCTTCCGAGGAGTCAAAATCTTTAGAATAGGACTGATTAAAGGTTTCATTTTTTGGGTCAATGCTTGCTGCCAAATTTTCATATCCTTTATTTTTAGATATAGTTGGTATATAGAAAAACAAGTAGTAGACCTGGTATTAGCAACATTAGATCTTTGAGTTAAGTACCTTCTTTGTTATATCCCACTGCACCTTTGTTCTATAGAGATGTAACTTTAATGCTTTAAGGAGATGCAGATTTAAAAAAAAAAAAACACTTCAGGGGAAACAAAATTAACATTCATTAAGGAAGAGAGCCAAAAAGTGTTAACAAGCCTCTTGGCCAAAAGATAATGTAAATCACCTGAGACCTTTTGTATACAAAATGATATACTGGAAAGAATCTGGGTTGCGAACGCTACATAATTTTGTGTTACCCAATGATCTCCGTGTTTTATCAAAAGTATAAAAGGCCTTCTGAACAATAAAGGATGGGGGCCAGTTTCTCGAACTAGTCTCTCGCCTGGTTTCTTGGGACTCTGGCTCCCCCATGTCTCTCTCTCTCTCTCTTCTTCTCTCCCCTTCCCTCTCTCTGCTCTTTACTTTAACTTCAGGCTGAATCTCCATCTGGGGCGCGGAGGCTCGCCAGGTCTACTTACTTGCCCCGGCTGTTAAGACCCGCACGAAAAGGGAGCTTAAGGCGAGGCACCCTTAGATATTCAAGCGTGCGCACGGTGGCCAACGTAGATGGTGCAAATTCCTTGTCTGGAATTTTATTGGCCTTCCGCGTAAACCAAGCTATTCAGCCCTCTTCCTCCACTTAATCTTCTTACTACACTATAGTTTCTTAATCTAATCTTACATTAATAAACAAACAAGTCTTTCCACGCCAACGCCGTCCACCCTTCGAATTCCCTGGATCCACCGGGGCTGGACCCCAGCAAGTGGTGCCCGGAACAGGCTATTCAAAGGTAGGTTCCTCGGAGCAAAAGCTCCCCCCGGAGCACTCTCTGTTGCTCCCCCCGGAGCACTCTCTGTTGCTCCCCCCGGAGTGACTTAATCACTCCCCCCGGAGTACTTTCGGGTACTCCCCCAGTGTTGAGTGTTCGGGACGGCTAGGACCCCACTCAGGGTGCCACGGACCCCCCTGTAGGATAGACAGGGTGAGGACGAGTGGGAAGTGTTCAAGGGTTTAAGAGAAACCTGGTGCTCTAGAGGTTGAAAAGAAACCTGCTATCTTAGGGTTTAAAACAAAACCCCCTTGGCTAAGGTAAAACCTTTTTGTCAAGGCAGACTTTTCTATAACTCTTAATTTTCTGACACGGGTAACAATGACTCAAAACAATGACACCTCTTTATACAAGTAATTTTGTAACTGTTAAACAAAAAAGACAAATTAAAGATTAAAAGGCTCGTGTTACGAGACCAATGTCCTTGGTTTCCAGAAAAGAGATTTAGATACTTGGATAAAGGTAATAAAACAGCTAAAAACTAATTATACTTTGCATGGGCCTGTAAAAGCTTTTGCTCTGTAAAATATTATTACAAATGTTCTGGACCCCCGTCATGAGGCTGTTAGTTAGATAGCCTATGGGAGAGACTATAGCAGTGGATCGTAGTGGGTCTCCACCTATTACGCAGATCATATTTTCTGCCATTGGCAAACAAAAGGAGAGAGACTGTACTCTTCCTCCCGAGGAAGGAGGGTGCTTATAGGACGCAGCGGCCGAGCGCCCTGAAGAGCCCCCTCCCCCTCTACACAAACCAAACCTTTAAAAGAGTTGTCTTATTTAAGGCGACCACTGCAACCTCTGCTTGCGCCTCCCCAGGGCTTAAGAACTCCCCACTTTATATCCAAAGCCTCCCAGAACATTGCTTAAGTTTGAAAACGATAGTGACAATATTTTTGAGCAAAAGAGCTTTTAAAACAGAGCTTGCTCCTTGCATAAAATCCCCTCAGGAGGGGCCTCACCCAACAAAAAAAAGAAAAAGGAAGAAAAACAGGAAAAAAAAGAAAAATATTCGTAATAAAAAGGACTTTACAAATGCAAAATGTTTCTCTTGAGGCCAAATAGAACATTTTTTGCCAAAATGTCTTGCTAAACAGAGATAACAAGCCGTACCAAACAACCCCAGGTAGCTCAGGCCTGGACCTCAGTTCCACCACCTTAATAATAATAGCTCCTGACTCAGATTCCAGTGGCTAGTCCCCTTCCTGAGGACATTGTAAGACTTGTGCTGGGGCATAGCTTGCTTTCTTTTCAAAAAATTTCGGTAGTTCTTGTGTAGTAAATTCTGATTATACTAAAAAATTGAAGTTTTGATATCGCCACCTGCTAAAACTGTGTAATTAAAATTAAAAAATAGCACAGCTTTTGCTTTTACCTTATTACCAGACAGAAAAACCAGACAAAAAAAGCCCCAGAGGATCTAGATCTAGCTTTTTGGGTGCAAAAAATTGCAGCTTCTTGGCCTTTAAAAGATTTTTTAAAGATATAAAATGTCATGGCTGTTAGACAATAGACAAGACGTTTCTTAGATTGCTGAGAGACTAGCGCAGCTCCTGGCCAACATATACTACTGAAAAGGAGTTGGTGGGATTAGAAAAGGTGGTATGCAGGATAAAAATGCTATAGAGTAAGAGGTGAGAGAGAGAGTTTAAAACCTTGGTGAATAGTGAGCTCCCCGTTGCTGGAAGTATTCAAGCAAAGATTAAATGGCTACTTGTCATCTAAAAGGCTATAGACCAGATTTGGGTTATAAAAAGATCATTAAAAAAGCTTTTCTTGCTTCTTATATTTGGGTCTGCCAAAAGTTTTAAAACTGATAATGTCCTTTTAAAGCTGCTGAGAGATTGTTTACTAACTTTAAATGATTTCCAAAAATTATTAGTTGATATTAATTGGATATGCCCACATTTAAAACTGACTTTTGTAGATTTAAAGCCTTTTGTTTGATTGCTGAAAAAAAAACAATCCTAATCCCAGTTCTAAGAAAAAGTTGACTAGTGTGACACAGTTGGCTTTCGTTAAAGTGAATGAGGCTTTAAATGATCAGTTAATTAAGATTAATATTGCCAAAAAAGGAGATTAAATTATTCTTGCCACAAAATGTATACCTACAGGATGCTTGTGACAAGAAGGCCCATTGGTTCCATCTAATGACCCCCCAAAAAATAGTTTTATCTTATCCCAACTTGGTGGAACAATGGCCTCTGCCTAAGAAAAAATTACTGCCATATTAATTTAAAAGATTAATTCAAGCATACTGATTTATTAAATTGTTTAGTAAAGAGCCATCAAAAATTGTAATTCCATATAACAAAAACAACTTGATGCTTTTCAAATGTTTGATGATTGGCAGATTGCTATAGGAAATTCTTGTGATCAGATCTTGCATCATTTACCCTCACGTGCTTTGTTAATTCAAAAATTAAAAAAGGAGAAATTAAGTATAGTTTTCCCCCATCAGATTTTACAACATGTTCTCTTTGTAATAAGTTAAATGCTGATTCGTTTGGAACAGTAAAATAAAAAGCCATTGGTAAAGCAAAAAGATCTCCAGATAACAAAAAGATCCCGACCCAGAATTTGCTGCGGGTCGAGGAAGTGTTTATATTTTTTCCACAGGGTGCAGATTCGTCAATTTGGATCCCGGACAGACTGATTCGCCACAAAAGAAAAAGGGAACTTCTCTGCCGCCACCGCCGCGGAAACAGCCGTGCACCAAAAGCTGCGGGCGGGGCCAGCCTGACTGACGGAACCCAGTGCACCGCACTCGCAGCCCCGTTACAGCGCCAGTGTCAGGGCGGGGTGAAGGCCGCTGCTCCCACCGGCAGAAGAGGCAAAAGAAACATCAAGATCCCGGCGGGACTAACAGCTGCTGCAGCGCAAACTCCAACCAGAAAATGACTCTATTTACTCTATTTTGGCTTGTCTATCCTCTCCTTATGTTCTTCTTTTCACCAATGATTCCAGAAAACTTAACGTACCTAATGTAGCGACTTGTCAACCATGGATGTTTTCATCTTGTTTAACTCCTCAAAGTAATGTCTGCTCTTTTGTGGTTTTAAAGATGTCCTGTAACTGTAACAACTTATTGATATGATAATTATGTTCTTGCTGTGTTACAATAACTGTTATTGTTACTATGGCAGCGGTCATTGACTCAACAAGTGTAAATGCCCAATATGTTAAAAAATCAAGTTTTAGGTGTTTTGGAACAGCTCAGATATTAGTTTAGACTTAGGGAAACTGCATAACCAGATTCAGACCTTGGAACACTCCCGATTAGATTTTACCACCTCAGGAGAAGCCAATGACTTTTTCCACACTTTCTCTAACTTCATTTCTGGAAAGACTATTCTGTCTACTCTTTATAATCTTGCTCCTCGTAATCATTCTTCCCTGTATTGTCTAGATTCTTCGGCAGAGCATTCGGAATCTCGCGACAGAACTGCACCTGATTTTAAACATAAATAATTAATTATTTAAAATAAACAGGGTGAGATGCTGGGAGCCAGTGTGAGGAATCCCGCCCGTGACAAGGTCATGAGGAAGGAAGCTGACATACGCAAGGCGTGCTCAGACTTCAGGGACCCCTCTGCAAATTCCTAAGCACGTACCCCAACAAAAATCTGCCGGCTTTTGTGCTCTGCTTTTCCACTCTTCTGACATTTTCTGGAAAAAGTCAAATCAGGGCTTTAGTCTTCTGCATTTGAAAGAGTGTTTCAATCCAAAAACCCCTCCGATGGCTTTCTAGCCTGCCTGCAGGACTCGTACAGCTGCGCATGTGATTGTTTGAAGCCTCCTGAGGCAGGAGGCACAGGAAGCTTAAAACATCCTAGGAATGTAGGAGCTTCCGAGGAGTCAAAATCTTTAGAATAGGACTGATTAAAGGTTTCATTTTTGGGTCAATGCTTGCTGCCTAAATTTTCATATCCTTTATTTTTAGATATAGTTGGTATATAGAAAAACAAGTAGTAGACCTGGTATTAGCAACATTAGATCTTTGAGTTAAGTACCTTCTTTGTTATATCCCACTGCACCTTTGTTCTATAGAGATGTAACTTTAATGCTTTAAGGAGATGCAGATTAAAAAAAAAAAAAAAACACTTCAGGGGAAACAAAATTATCATTCATTAAGGAAGAGAGCCAAAAAGTGTTAACAACTTCCGCCAAAAGATAATGTAAATCACCTGAGACCTTTTGTATACAAAATGATAT
>NW_017191881.1:0-10569 GCF_001704415.2 Capra hircus
GCAGACTGAGATATCTGGGGGACTCTTGGAATGGTGGCATGACCCTGGAGTTCCTCCGCCTTTCCTTGGGAGAGCGCCTCCTCATGAGATGCGACGGGAACACCGGGAATTCTTTCCCGAACATGCAGGGAAAGGATACCTGACCTCGAGGTATGAGGCGGAAACGGGGCTCCTCTGGATGTGGGCGGGATTCTCGTGCTTCCTCTCGAGTGGAGTCAGGTATGTCGGGGAACTTCTTGAGTTGCAGCAAGGGTGTGAAGGACCCTTTGGAAGTTCCAGATGTTAGGTATGGTTAGCCTCGAGACGCCTCAGAGGAAAAGGGCCTCATCTCGCCTGGAGGGGAGAACCTCCTGGATTTTCTCGAGTTGCGGCAGGTGCTCTTGACTTACTACGGGGACCTCAGGGACCGCTCTGGTGGCCTCAGGAAAGGCCAGTCCCCATGCGAGTTGCTCGGGGCCTCTCGGGATTCCTCTCCCGTCGATGCCGGGGCCTAAGACCTTGTGTGGAGTCGGTGCCGGAACCTGAGGTTTCCTCTCCAGTGCTGACATGGATCTTGGGGTACTTCTGGAGTCTCCCCAGGGGAGTCAGTCGTCGTCTTGTGTGGGGCATGAACGTGCGCTTTCCTCCCGAGCTGTAGCAGCAGTGTCACGCTTCCCTTCGCGTGGATCAAGGGATCTGTGGCTTTCCCTCGAGGCTTTCCCACGAGGCTTTCCCACAGGGCTGTCCCACGTGCCACGTGGTGTGAGTCGATCCTCGGCTTGAAAGTCGAGGCAGTGCAGGGAAAACAGGTTTCCCTGGAATGGACTTAGACATCTGGGGACTCTGGGAATGGTGGCAAGACCCGGAGTTCCTCTCGCCTTCCTGTGGAGAGCGCCTCCTCTTGAGATGCGACGGGAATGCCGGGAATTCTTTCCCGACCACGCAGGGAAAGGATCCCTCCTCTCGAGCTAGGAGGCGGAAACGGGGCTCCTCTGGATGTGGGCGGGCTCTCGTGCTTACTCTGAGTAGAGACGGGAATGTCGGGGAACTTCTTGAGTTGCAGCAAGGGTGTGAAGGACCCTTTGGAAGTTCCAGAGGTTAGGTGTGATTAGCCTCGAGACGCCTCAGCGGAAATGGGCCTCATCTCGCCTGGAGGGGACAACCTCCTGGATTGTTTCTAGTTGCGGCAGGTCCTCTCGTCTTACGACGGAGACCTCAGGGACCCGCTCTGGTGGCCTCAGGAAAGGCCAGTCCCCATGCGAGTTGCTCGGGGGCCTCTCGGGATTTCTCTGCCGTCCATGCCGGGGCTTAAGACCTTGTGTGGAGTCGGAGCCGGAACGTGAGGATTACTCTCCAGTGCTGACATGGATCTTGGGGTACCTCCGGAGTCTCCCCAGGGGAGTCAGTCCTCGTCTCAAGTAGGGGCATGCACGTGTGCTTTCCTCCCGAATTGCAGCAGCAGTGTCACGCTTCCCTTCCGGATCAAGGGATCAGTGGCTTTCCCTCGGGCTTTCCCATGAGGCTTTCACACGAGGCTTTCCCACAGGGCTGTCCCACGTGCCACCGTGGTGTGAGTCGATCCTCGGCTTGAAAGTTGAGGCAGTGCAGGGAAAACAGGTTTCCCTGGAATGGACTGAGATATCTGGGGCACTCTGGGAATGGTGGCACCACCCTGGAGTTCCTCTCGCCTTTCCTGTGGAGAGCGCCTCTTTTTTGAGATGCGACGGGAACGCCGGAATTCTTTCCCGACCACGCAGGGAACGGATCCCTCTCTCGAGCTAGGAAACGGGGCTCCTCTGGATGTGGGCGGACTCTCGTGCTTCCTCTCGAGTGGAGATGGGTTTATCTGGGAACTTCTTGCAGGGGTGAAGGACCCTTTGGAAGTTTCAGAGGTTATGTGTGATTAGCCTCGAGACGCCTCAGCGGAAATGGGCCTCATCACGCCTGGAGGTGAGAACCTCCTGGATTTTCTCGAGTTGCGGCAGGTGCTCTCAACTTACAAAGGGCACAATAGGGACCCGCTCTGTTGGCCTTAGGAAAGGCCAGTCCCGCGAGTTGCTCGGGGCCTCTCGGGATTCCTCTCCGACGATGCCGGGGCCTAAGACCTTGTGTGGAGTCGGTGCTGGAACCTGAGGATTCCTCTCCAGTGCTGACATGGATCTTGGGGTACTTCTGGAGTCTCCCCAGGGGAGTCAGTCCTGGTCTCGAGTTTGGGTATGCACGTGCGCTTTCCTCCCCGAGCTCTAGCAGCATTGTCACGCTTCCCTTCGCGTGGAACAAGGGATCAGTGGCTTTCCCTCGAGGGTTTACCACGACGCTTTCCACGAGGCTTTCCCACAGGGCTTTCCCTCGTGCAACCGTGGTGTGAGTCGATCCTCGGCTTGAAAGTGGAGGCAGTGCCAGGAAAACAGTTTTCCCTGGAATGGACTGAGACATCTTGGGGACTCTGGGAATGGTGGCACGACCCTGGAGTTCCTCTCGCCTTTCCTGTGGAGAGCGCCTCCTCTTGAGATGCGATGGGAATGCAGGGAATTCTTTCCCGACCACGCACTGAAAGGATCCCTCCTCTCGAGCTATGAGGCAGAGAAGGGGCTCCACTGGATATGGGCGGGATTCTTGTGCTTCCTCTCAAGTGGCGACGGGTATGTTGGGGAACTTCTTGAGTTGAAGCAAGGGTGTGAAGGACTCTTTGGAAGTTCGAGAGTTTAGGTGTGATTAGCCTCGAGACGCCTCAGCGGAAATGGGCCTCATCTCACCTGGAGGGGAGAACCTCCTGGATTTTCTCGAGTTGCGGCAGGTGCTCTCGACTTACGACCTGGACCTCAAGGACCCGCTTTGGTGGCCTGAGGAAAGGCCAGTCCCCATGCGAGTTGCTCGGGGCCTCTCGGGATTCCTCTCCCTTCGATGTCGGGGCCTAAGACCTTGTGTGCAGTCGGTGCCGGAACCTGAGGATTCCTTTCCAGTGCTGACATGGATCTTGGGGTACCTCTGGAGTCTCCCCAGGGGATTCAGGCCTCGTCTCGAGTGGGGGCATGAGTGTGCCCTTTCCTCCCATGCTGTAGCAGCAGTGTCATGCTTCTGCTTGCGTGGACCAAGGGATCTGTGACTTTCCCTCGAGTCTTTCCCACGAGGCTCTCCCACAGGGCTGTCCCACGTGTCTCGGTGGTGTGAGTCGATCCTCGGCGTGAAAGCCGAGGCAGTGCAGGGAAAACAGGTTCCTGTGGAATGGACTGAGACATCTGGGGGAGTCTTGGAATGGTGGCACGACCCTGCAGTTCCTCTCCCCTTTCCTTTGGAGAGCGCCTCCTCTTGAGATGCGATGGGAATGCCGGAAATTCTTTCCCGACCATGTAGGGAAAGGATCCCTCATCTCGAGCTACGAGCCGGAAACGGAGCTCCTCTGGATGTGGCCGGGACCCTCGTGTTTCCTCTTGAGTGGAGACGGGTATGTCGGGGAACTTCTTGAGTTGCAGCATGACTGTGAAAGACCTTTTGAAGTTCCAGAGTTCACGTGTGATTAGCCTCGAGACACCTCAGTGGAAACGGGCCTCATCTCGCCTGCAGGGGAGAACCTCCTGGATTTTCTCGAGTTGCGTCAGGTGCTCGAGTTACGACGGAGACATCAGGGACCCGCTCTGGTGACCTCAGGAAAGGCCAGTCCCCATGCGAGGTGCTAGGGGGCCTCTCAGGATTCCTCTCCCGTCGATGCCGGGGCCTAAGACCTTGTGTGGAGTCGGGACCGGAACCTGAGGATTCCTCTCCAGTGCTGACATGGATCTTGGCGTACTTCTGGAGTCTCCCAAGCTTGCGTCAGTCCTCGGCTCGACTGGGGTCATGCACGTGCGCTTTCCTCCCGAGCGGTAGCAGCAGTGTCGCGCTTCCCATCTCGTGGATCAAGGTATCTGTGGCTTTCCCTCGAGCTTTCCCACGAGGCTTTCCCACGAGGCTTTGCCACAGGGCTGTCCCACGTGCCACAGTGGTGTGAGTCGATCCTCGGCTTGAAAGTCGAGTCAGTGCGGGGAAACAGGTTTCCCTGGAATGGACTGAGACATCTGGGGGACTCGGAGAATGGTGGCATGTCCCTGGAGTTCCTCTCGCCTTTCCTGTGGAGAGCGCCTCCTCTTGAGATGCGACGAGAACGCCGGGAATTCTTTCCCGACCTCGAAGGGAAAGGATCCCTCCTCTCGAGCTATGAGGCGGAAACGGGGCTCCTCTGGATGTGGGCGGAACTATCGTGCTTCCTCTTAAGTGCAGACGGGTATGTCGGGGAACTTCTTGATTTGCAGCAAGGGTGTGAAGGACCCTTTGGAAGTTCCAAGTTTAAGTGTGCTTAGCCTTGAGATGTGTCAGCGGAAATAGGCTTCATTTTGCCTGGAGGGGAGAACATCCTTGATTTTCTCCAGTTGCGGCAGGTGCTCTCGACTTACAATGGGGACCGCAGGGACCCGCTCTGGTGGCCTCAGGAAAGGCCAGTCAAGATCCAAGACAGCTTTGGAGAGGGAGAGACATCACGAGAGGCTCCCGAGCAACTCGCATGGGGACTGGCCTTTCCTGAGGCCACCAAAGCGGGTCCCTGAGGTCCCCGTCGTAAGTCGAGAGCACCTGGCGCAACTCGAGAAAATCCAGGAGGTTCTCCCCTCCAGGCGAGATGAGACCCATTTGCGCTGAGGCATCTCGAGGCTAATCACACCTAACCTCTGGAACTTCCAAAGGGCCCTTCACACCATTGCTGCAACTCAAGAAGTTCCCAAACATACCCGTTTCCACTCGAAAGGAAGCACGAGAGTCCCGCCACAACCAGAAGAGCCCCGTTTCAGCCTCATAGCTCGAGAGGAGGGATCCTTTCCCTTCGTGGTCGGGAAAGAATTTCCGGCGTTCCCGTCCCATCTCAAGAAGAGGCGCTCTCCACAGGAAAGGCGAGAGGAACTCAGGGTCGTGCCACCATTCCCAGAGCCCCCCAGATGTCTCAGTCGATTCCAGGGAAACCTGTTTTCCCGCAATGCCTCGACTTTCAAGCCGAGGATCGACTCAGAACTCGGTGGCACGAGGGAGAGCCCTGTGAAAAGCCTAGTGGGAAAGCCTCGTGGGAAAGCCTACTGAGAAAGCCACAGATCCCTGGATCCACGCAAAGGGAAGCGTGACACTGCTGCTAAAGCTCGGGAGGAAAGCGCACGTGCACGCCACACTCGCGACGAGGACTGACTCCCCTGGGAGACTCCAGAAGTACCCCAAGATCCATGTCAGAACTGGAGAGGAATCCTCAGGTTCCGGCACCGACTCCACACAATGTCTCAGGCCCCGGCATAGACGGGAGAGGAATCGCTAGAGGCCCACGAGCAACTCGCATGGGGACGGGCCTTTCCTGAGGGCACTAGAGCGTGTCCCTGAGGTCCCCGTCGGAAGCCGAGAGCACCTGCGGCAACTCGAGAAAATCCAGGAGGTTCTCCCCTCCAGGCGAGATGAGGCCCATTTCCGCTGAGGAGTCTCGAGGCTTATCACACCTAAACTCTGGAACTTTCAAAGGGTCCTTCACACCTTTGCTGCAACTCAAGAAGTTCCCCGACATACCCGTCTCCACTCGAGAGGAAGCACGAGAGTGCCGCCCTCATCCTTAGGAGCCCCGTTTCCGCCTCCTAGCTCGAGAGGAGGGATCCTTTCCCTGCGTGGTCGGGAAAGAATTCCGGAGTTCCCTTCGCATCTCAAGAGAGGCGCTCTCCACAGGAAAGGCGAGAGGAACTCCAGGGTCGTGCCACCATTCCCTGAGCCCCCAGATGTCTCAGTCTATTCCAGGGAAACCTGTTTTCCCTGCACTGCCTTGACTTTCAAGCCGACGATCGACCTACACCACGGTGGCACGAGGGACAGCCCTGTTGGAAAGCCTCGAGGTAAAGCCTCATGGGAAAGCCTCGAGGGAAAGACACAGATCCCTTGATCCTCGCAAAAGGGAAGCGTGACACTGCGGCTACAGCTCGGGAGGAAAGCCGTGCATGCCCCCACTCGAGACGAGGACTGACTCCCCTGGGGAGACTCCAGAAGTCCCCCAAGACCCATGTCATACGGGAGAGGAATCCTCAGGTTCCGGCACCAAATCCACACAAGGTCTTAGTCCACGGCATCGACAGGAGAGGAATCCGAGCGGCCCCGAGCAACTCGCATGGGGACTGGCCTTTTCTGAGCCACCAGAGCGGGTCCCTGAGGTCCCCGTCGTAAGTCCAGAGCACCTGCCGCCACTCGAGAAAAACCAGGAGGTTCTCCCCTCCATTCTAGATGAGGCCCATTTCCGGTGAGGCGTCTCGAGGCTAATCACACCTAACTTCTGGAACTTCCAAAGGGTCCTTCACACCCTTGCTGCAACTCAAGAAGTTCCGCGACATACCCGTCTCCACTCGAGAGAAAGCACGATTGTCCCGCCCACATCCAGAGGAGCCCCGTTTCCGCCTCCTAGCTCGAGAGGAGGGATCCTTTCCCTGCGTGGTCGGGAAAGAATTTCCGGCGTTCCCGTCGCATCTCAAGAGGAGCCGCTCACCACAGGAAAGGCGAGAGGAACTCCAGGGTGGTGCCACCATTCCCAGAGTCCCCCAGATTTCTCAGTCCATTCCAGGGAAACCTGTTTTCCCTGCACTGCCTCGACTTTCAATCCGAGGAACGACTCACACCACGGTGGCACGTGGGACAGCCCTGTGGGAATTCCTCATGAAAAAGCATCGTGGGAAAGCCTCCAGATAAAGCCACAGATCCCTGGATCCTCGCGAAGGGAAGCGTGACACTGCTGCTACAGCTCTGGAGGAAAGTGCACATACATGCCCCCGAGATGAGGACTGACTCACCTGGGAGACTCCAGAAGTACCCCAAGAACCATGTAAGCACTGGAGAGTTATTCTCAGGTTCCGGCACCGACTCCACACAAGGTATAAGGCGCCAGCATCGACGGGAGAGGAATTCCGAGATGCCCCCAAACAACTCGCATGGGGACTGGCCTTTCCTGAGGAAACCAGAGCGGGTCCCTGAGGTCCCCATTGTAAGTCGAGAGCACCTGCCGCAACTCGAAAAAATCCAGGAGGTTCTCCCCTCCAGGCGAGATGAGGCCCATTTCCGCTGAGGCGTCTCGAGGCTAATCACACCTAACCTCTGGAACTTCCAAAGGGTCCTTCACACCCTTGCTGCAACTCAAGAAGTTCCCTGACATACCCGTCTCCACTCGAGAGGAAGCATGAGAGTCCCGCCCACATCCAGAGGAGCCCGTTTCCGCTTCTAGCTCGAAATGAGGGGTCCTTTCCCTGCGTGGTCGGGAAAGATTTCCCGGCGTTCCCGTCGCATCTCAAGAGGAGGCGCTCTCCACAGGAAAGGCGAGATGGACTCCAGGGTCGTGCCACCATTCCCAGATTCCCGCAGATTTCTCAGTCCATTCCAGGGAAACCTGTTTTCCCTGCACTGCCTCGACTTTCAAGCCGACGATCGACCTACACCACGGTGGCACGAGAGACAGCCCTGTTGGAAAGCCTCGAGGTAAAGCCTCGTGGGAAAGCCTCGAGGGAAAGCCACAGATCCCTTGATCCACACGAAGGGAAGCGTGACACTGCTGCTACAGCTCGGGAGGAAAGCGCACGTGCATGCCCCCTCGAGACGAGGACTGACTCCCCTGGGGAGACTCCAGAAGTCCCCAAGATCCATGTCAGCACTGGGAGGAATCCTCAGGTTCCGGCACCGACTCCACACAAGGTCTTAGGCCCCGCATCGACGGGAGAGGAATCCCGAGAGGCCCCGAGCAACTCGCATGGGGACTGGCCTTTCCTGAGGCCACCAGAGCGGTCCCTGAGGTCCCCGTCGTAAGTCGAGAGCACCTGCCGCAACTCGAGAAAATCCAGGAGGTTCTCCCCTCCAGGCGAGATGAGGCCCATTTCCGCTGAGGCGTCTCGAGGCTAATCACACCTAACCTCTGGAACTTCCAAAGGGTCCTTCACACCCTTGCTGCAACTCAAGAAGTTCCCCGACATACCCGTCTCCACTCGAGAGGAAGCACGAGAGTCCCGCCCACATCCAGAGGAGCCCCGTTTCCGCCTCCTAGCTCGAGAGGTGGGATCCTTTCCCTGCGTGTCGGGAAAGAATTCCCGCTTTCCAGTCGCATCCCAAGAGGAGGCGCTCTCCACAGGAAAGGCGAGAGGAACTCCAGGGTCGTGCCACCATTCCCAGAGTCCCCCAGATGTCTCAGTCCATTCCAGGGAAACCTGTTTTCCCTGCACTGCCTCGACTTTCAAGCCGAGGATCGACTCACACCACGGTGGCACGTGGGACAGCCCTGTGGAAAGCCAAAAGCCTCGTGGGAAAGGGAAAGCCTCGTGTGAAAGCCTCAAGCGAAAGCCACAGATCCCTTGATCCACGCGAAGGGAAGAGTGACACTGCTGCTACAGCTCGGGAGGAAATTGCACGTGCATGCCCCCACTCGAGACGAGGACTGACTCCCCTGGGGAGACTCCAGAAGTACCCCAAGATCCATGTCAGCACTGGAGGAATCCTCAGGTTCCGGCACCGACTCCACACAAGGTCTTAGGCCCCAGCATCGACGGAGAGGAATCCCGAGAGGCCCCCGAGCAACTCGCATGGGGACTGGCCTTTCCTGAGGCCACCAGAGCGGGTCCCTGAGGTCCCCGTCGTAAGTCGAGAGCACCTGCCGCAACTCGAGAAAATCCAGGAGGTTCTCCCCTCCAGGCGAGATGAGGCCCATTTCCGCTGAGGGTCTCGAGGCTAATCACACTAACCTCTTCTGGAACTTCCAAAGGGTCCTTCACACCCTTGCTGCAACTCAAGAAGTTCCCCGACATACCGTCTCCACTGGAGAGGAAGCACGAGAGTCCCGCCCACATCCAGAGGAGCCCGTTTCGCCTCTTAGCTCGAGAGGATGGATCCTTTCCCTGCGTGGTTGGGAAAGAATTCCTTTCCCGTCGCATCTCAAGAGGAGGCGGTCTCCTCAGGAAAGGCGAGAGGAACTCCAGGTCGTGCCACCATTCCCAGAGTCCCCCAGATGTCTCAGTCCATTCCAGGGAAACTGTTTTCCCTGCACTGCCTGCCTCGATTTCATGCCGAGGATCGACTCACACCACGGTGGCACGTGGGACAGCCCTGTGGGAAAGCCTCTGGGAAAGCCTCATGTGAAGCCTCAAGGGAAAGAACAGATCCCTTGATCCACTCGACGGGAAGCGTGACACTGCTGCTACAGCTGGGGAGGAAAACTGCATGCCCCACTCGAGACGAGGACTGACTCCCCTGGGGAGACTCCAGAAGTACCCCAAGATCCATGTCAGCACTGGAGAGGAATCCTCAGGTTCCACCCTCCACTCAAGTCTTAGGCCGCATGGACGGAGGAATTCCGAGCGGCCCCCCAAACATCTCGAATGGGACTGGCCTTTCTCAGGCCACCAGAGCGGTCCCTGAGGTCCCCGTCGTAAGTCGACAGCACCTGCCGCACCTCGAGAAAATCCAGGAGGTTCTCCCCTCCAGGCGAGATGAGGCCCATTTCCGCTGAGGCGTCGAGGCTAATCACACCTAACCTCTGGAACTTCCAAAGGGTCCTTCACACCCTTGCTGCAACTCAAGAAGTTCCCCGACATACCGTCTCCACTCGAGAGGAAGCACGAGAGTCCCGCCCACATCCAGAGGAGCCCCGTTTCCGCCTCATAGCTCGAGAGGAGGGATCCTTTCCCTGCGTGGTCCGGAAAAGAATTCCCGGGTTCCTCCCATCTAAGAGGAGGCGCTCTCCACAGGAAAGGCGAGAGGAACTCCAGGGTCGTGCCACCATTCCCAGAGTTCCCCAGATGTCTCAGTCCATTCAAGGGAAACCTGTTTTCCCTGCACTGCTCGACTTTCAGCAGAGGATCAACTCACACCACGGTGGCACGTGGGACAGCCCCTGTGGAAAGCCTCGAGGGAAAGCGAGGGAAAGCCACAAAAGGATCCCTTGATCCACTCGGGGAAGCGTGACACTGCTGCTACCTCGGGAGGAAGCGCACGTGCATGCCCCCACTCGAGACGAGGACTGACTCCCCTGGGGAGACTCAGAAGTACCCCAAGATCCATGTCAGCACTGCAGAGGAATCCTCAGTTCCGGCACCGACTCCACACAAGGTCTTAGGCCCGGCATCGAGGGAGAGGAATCCCGAGAGGCCCCCGAGCAACTCGCATGGGACTGGCCTTTCCTGAGGCCACCAGAGCGGGTCCCTGAGGTCCCCGTCGTAAGTCGAGAGCACCTGCCGCAACTCGAGAAAATCCAGGAGGTTCTCCCTCCAGGCAGATGAGGCCATTTCCACTGAGGCGTCTCGAGGCTAATCACACCTAACCTCTGGAACTTCCAAAAGGGTCCTTCACACCCTTGCTGCAACTCAAGAAGTTCCCCGACATACCGTCTCCACTCGAGAGGAAGCACGAGAGTCCCGCCCACATCCAGAGGAGCACCGTTTCCGCCTCCTAGCTCGAGAGAAGGGATCCTTTCCCTGCGTGGTCGGGAAAGAATTCCCGGCGTTCCCGTCGCATCTCAAGAGGAGGCGCTCTCCACAGGAAAGGCGAGAGGAACTCCAGGGTCGTGCCACCATTCCCAGA
>NW_017191882.1:0-10568 GCF_001704415.2 Capra hircus
AAACGTGGCTGCGAGTAGGAGGGCTAGAGGAGCCTATCCCACGTTGAAGGTCAGGAATGGCAGCAGTAAGGAGATACCCCATCCAAGGTAAGGAGCAGCGGCTGTGCTTTGCTGGAGCAGCCGTGAAGAGATACCCCAGCCCAAGGTAAGAGAAACCCAAGTAAGATGGTAGGTGTTGCAAGAGGCATCAGAGGGCAGACACACTGAAACCATACTCACAGAAAACTAGTCAGTCTAATCACACTAGGACCACAGCCTTGTCTAACTCAATGAAACCTAGCCATGCCTGTGGGGCACCAAGGGCAGGTCATGGTGGAGAGGTCTGACAGAATGTGGTCCACTGGAGAAGAAATGGCAAACCACTTCAGTATTCTTGCCTTGAGAACCCATGAACAGTATGAAAAGGCAAAATGATAGGATACTGAAAGAGGAACTCCCCAGGTCAGTAGGTGCCCAATATGCTACTGGAGATCAGTGGAGAAATAACTCCAGAAAGAATGAAGGGATGGAGCCAAAGCAAAAACAATACCCAGCTGTGGATGTGACTGGTGATAGAAGCAGAGATCTGATGCTGTAAAGAGCAATATTGCATAGGAACCTGGAATGTCAGGTCCATGAATCAAGGCAAATTGGAAGTGGTCAAACAAGAGATGGCAAGAGTGAACGTCAACATTCTAGGAATCAGCGAACTAAAATGGACTGGAATGGGTGAATTTAACTCAGATGACCATTATATCTACTACTGTGGGCAGGAATCCCTCAGAAGAAATGGAGTAGCCATCATGGTCAACAAAAGAGTCCAAAATGCAGTACTTGGATGCAATCTCAAAAACGACAGAATGATCTCTGTTCGTCTCCAAGGCAAACCATTCAATATCACAGTATATCCAAGTCTATGCCCCAACCAGTAATGCTGAAGAAGCTGAAGTTGAATGGTTCTATGAAGACCTACAAGACCTTTTAGAACTAACACCCAAAAAAGATGTCCTTTTCATTATAGGGGACTGGAATGCAAAAGTAGGAAGTCAAGAAACACCTGGAGTAACAGGCAAATTTGGCCTTGGAATGCGGAATGAAGCAGGGCAAAGACTAATAGAGTTTTGCCAAGAAAATGCACTGGTCATAGCAAACACCCTCTTCCAACAACACAAGAGAAGACTCTACACATGGACATCACCAGATGGTCAACACCGAAATCAGATTGATTATATTCTTGCAGCCAAAGATGGAGAAGCTCTATACAGTCAACAAAAACAAGACCAGGAGCTGACTGTGGCTCAGATCATGAACTCCTTATTACCAAATTCAGACTTGCAAATTGAAGAAAGTAGGGAAAACCAGCTAGACCATTCAGGTATGACCTAAATCAAATCCCTTATGATTATACAGTGGAAGTGAGAAATAGATTTAAGGGCCTAGATCTGATAGATAGAGTGCCTGATGAACTATGGAATGAGGTTCGTGACATTGTACAGGAGACAGGGATCAAGACCATCCCCATGGAAAAGAAATGCAAAAAAGCAAAATGGCTGTCTGGGGAAGGCCTTACAAATAGCTGTGAAAAGAAGAGAGGTGAAAAGCAAAGGAGAAAAGGAAAGATATAAGCATCTGAATGCAGAGTTCCAAAGAATAGCAAGAAGAGATAAGAAAGCCTTCTTCAGTAGATCAATGCAAAGAAATAGAGGAAAACAACAGAATGGGAAAGACTAGAGATCTCTTCAAGAAAATTAGAGATACCAAGGGAACATTTCATGCAAAGATGGGCTCGATAAAGGACAGAAATGGTATGGACCTAACAGAAGCAGAAGATATTAAGAAGAGGTGGCAAGAATACACAGAAGAACTGTACAAAAAAGATCTTCATGACCCAGATAATCACGATGGTGTGATCACTCACCTAGAGCCAGACATCCTGGAATGTGAAGTCAAGTGGGCCTTAGAAAGCATCACTACGAACAAAGCTAGTGGAGGTGATGGAATTCCAGTTGAGCTATTTCAAATCCTGAAAGATGATGCTGTGAAAGTGCTGCACTCAATATGCCAGCAAATTTGGAAAACTCAGCAGTGGCCACAGGACTGGAAAAGGTCAGTTTTCATTCCAATCCCAAAGAAAGGCAATGCCAAAGAATGCTCAAACTACCGCACAATTGCACTCATCTCACATGCTAGTAAAGTAATGCTCAAAATTCTCCAAGCCAGGCTTCAGCAATACGTGAACCGTGAACTTCCTGATGTTCAAGCTGGTTTTAGAAAAGGCAGAGGAACCAGAGATCAAATTGCCAACATCTGCTGGATCATGGAAAAAGCAAGAGAGTTCCAGAAAAACATCTATTTCTGCTTTATTGACTATGCCAAAGCCTTTGACTGTGTGGATCACAATAAACTGTGGAAAATTCTGAAAGAGATGGGAATACCAGACCACCTGACCTGCCTCTTGAGAAATCTGTATGCAGGTCAGGAAGCAACAGTTAGAACTGGACATGGAACAACAGACTGGTTCCAAATAGGAAAAGGAGTACGTCAAGGCTGTATATTGTCACCCTGCTTATTTAACTTCTATGCAGAGTACATCATGAGAAACGCTGGACTGGAAGAAACACAAGCTGGAATCAAGATTGCCGGGAGAAATATCAATAACCTCAGATATGCAGATGACACCACCCTTATGGCAGAAAGTGAAGAGGAACTAAAAAGCCTCTTGATGAAAGTGAAAGAGGAGAGTGAAAAAGTTGGCTTAAAGCTCAACATTCAGAAAACGAAGATCATGGCATCTCGGTCCCATCACTTCATGGGAAATAGATGGGGAAACAGTGGAAACAGTGTCAGACTTTATTTTTTGGGGCTCCAAAATCACTGCAGATGGTGACTGCAGCCATGAAATTAAAAGACGCTTACTCCTTGGAAGGAAAAGTTATGACCAACCTAGATAGCATATTCAAAAGCAGAGACATTACTTTGCCGACTAAGGTCCGTCTAGTCAAGGCTATGGTTTTTCCAGTGGTCATGTATGGATGTGAGAGTTGGACTGTGAAGAAGGCTGAGCAGCCGAAAGAATTGATGCTTTTGAACTGTGGTGTTGGAGAAGACTCTTGAGAGTCCCTTGGACTGCAAGGAGATCCAACCAGTCCATTCTGAAGGAGATCAGCCCTGGGATTTCTTTGGAAGGAATGATGCTAAAGCTGAAACTCCAGTACTTTGGCCATCTCATGCGAAGAGTTGACTCATTGGAAAAGACTCTGATGCTGGGAGGGATTGGGGGCAGGAGGAGAAGGGGACGACAGAGGATGAGATGGCTGGATGGCATCACGACTCTGGAGTCACTGAGTCTGAGTGACTCCATGAGTAGTGATGCCATCCAGCCATCTCATCCTCTGTCGTCCCCTTCTCCTCCTGCCCCAATCCCTCCCAGCATCAGAGTCTTTTCCAATGAGTCAACTCTTCGCATGAGATGGCCAAAGTACTGGAGTTTCAGCTTTAGCATCATTCCTTCCAAAGAAATCCCAGGGCTGATCTCCTTCAGAATGGACTGGTTGGATCTCCTTGCAGTCCAAGGGACTCTCAAGAGTCTTCTCCAACACCACAGTTCAAAAGCATCAATTCTTCGGTGCTCAGCCTTCTTCACAGTCCAACTCTCAAATCCATACATGACCACTGGAAAAACCATAGCCTTGACTAGACGGACCTTTAGTCGGCAAAGTAATGTCTCTGCTTTTGAATATACTATCTAGGTTGGTCATAACTTTCCTTCCAAGGAGTAAGCGTCTTTTAATTTCATGGCTGCAGTCACCATCTGCAGTGATTTTGGAGCCCCAAAAATAAAGTCTGACACTGTTTCCACTGTTTCCCCATCTATTTCCCATGAAGTGATGGGACCAGGATGCCATGATCTTCGTTTTCTGAATGTTGAGCTTTAAGCCAACTTTTTCACTCTCCTCTTTCACTTTCATCAAGAGGCTTTTTAGTTCCTCTTCACTTTCTGCCATAAGGGTGGTGTCATCTGCATATCTGAGGTTATTGATATTTCTCCCGGCAATCTTGATTCCAGCTTGTGTTTCTTCCAGTCCAGCGTTTCTCATGATGTACTCTGCATAGAAGTTAAATAAGCAGGGTGACAATATACAGCCTTGACGTACTCCTTTTCCTATTTGGAACCAGTCTGTTGTTCCATGTCCAGTTCTAACTGTTGCTTCCTGACCTGCATACAGATTTCTCAAGAGGCAGGTCAGGTGGTCTGGTATTCCCATCTCTTTCAGAATTTTCCACAGTTTATTGTGATCCACACAGTCAAAGGCTTTGGCATAGTCAATAAAGCAGAAATAGATGTTTTTCTGGAACTCTCTTGCTTTTTCCATGATCCAGCAGGATGTTGGCAATTTGATCTCTGGTTCCTCTGCCTTTTCTAAAACCAGCTTGAACATCAGGAAGTTCACAGGTTCACAGTATTGCTGAAGCCTGGCTTGGAGAATTTTGAGCATTACTTTACTAGCATGTGAGATGAGTGCAATTGTGCGGTAGTTTGAGCATTCTTTGGCATTGCCTTTCTTTGGGATTGGAATGAAAACTGACCTTTTCCAGTCCTGTGGCCACTGCTGAGTTTTCCAAATTTGCTGGCATATTGAGTGCAGCACTTTCACAGCATCATCTTTCAGGATTTGAAATAGCTCAACTGGAATTCCATCACCTCCACTAGCTTTGTTCGTAGTGATGCTTTCTAAGGCCCACTTGACTTCACATTCCAGGATGTCTGGCTCTAGGTGAGTGATCACACCATCGTGATTATCTGGGTCATGAAGATCTTTTTTGTACAGTTCTTCTGTGTATTCTTGCCACCTCTTCTTAATATCTTCTGCTTCTGTTAGGTCCATACCATTTCTGTCCTTTATCGAGCCCATCTTTGCATGAAATGTTCCCTTGGTATCTCTAATTTTCTTGAAGAGATCTCTAGTCTTTCCCATTCTGTTGTTTTCCTCTATTTCTTTGCATTGATCGCTGAAGAAGGCTTTCTTATCTCTTCTTGCTATTCTTTGGAACTCTGCATTCAGATGCTTATATCTTTCCTTTTCTCCTTTGCTTTTCAGCCTCTCTTCTTTTCACAGCTATTTGTAAGGCCTCCCCAGACAGCCATTTTGCTTTTTTGCATTTCTTTTCCATGGGGATGGTCTTGATCCCTGTCTCCTGTACAATGTCACGAACCTCATTCCATAGTTCATCAGGCACTCTATCTATCAGATCTAGGCCCTTAAATCTATTTCTCACTTCCACTGTATAATCATAAGGGATTTGATTTAGGTCATACCTGAATGGTCTAGTGGTTTTCCCTACTTTCTTCAATTTGAAGTCTGAATTTGGTAATAAGGAGTTCATGATCTGAGCCACAGTCAGCTCCGGTCTTGTTTTTGTTGACTGTATAGAGCTCTCCATCTTTGGCTGCAAAGAATATAATCAATCTGATTTTCGGTGTTGACCATCTGGTGATGTCCATGTGTAGAGTCTTCTCTTGTGTTGTTGGAAGAGGGTGTTTGCTATGACCAGTGGCATTTTCTTGGCAAAACTCTATTAGTCTTTGCCCTGCTTCATTCCGCATTCCAAGGCCAAATTTGCCTGTTACTCCAGGTGTTTCTTGACTTCCTACTTTTGCATTCCAGTCCCCTATAATGAAAAGGACATCTTTTTTGGGGTGTTAGTTCTAAAAAGGTCTTGTAGGTCTTCATAGAACCATTCACTTCAGCTTCTTCAGCAGTTACTGGTTGGGGCATAGACTTGGATTAACTGTGATATTGAATGGTTTGCCTTGGAGACGAACAGAGATCATTCTGTCGTTTCTGAGATTGCATCCAAGTACTGCATTTGGACTCTTTGTTGACCATGATGGCTACTCCATTTCTTCTGAGGGATTCCTGCCCGAGTAGTAGATATAATGGTCATCTGAGTTAAATTCACCCATTCCAGTCCATTTTAGTTGCTGATTCCTAGAATGTTGACGTTCACTCTTGCCATCTCTTGTTTGACCACTTCCAATTTGCCTTGATTCATGGACCTGACATTCCAGGTTCCTATGCAATATTGCTCTTTACAGCATCAGATCTTGCTTCTATCACCAGTCACATCCACAGCTGGTATTGTTTTTGCTTTGGCTCCATCCCTTCATTCTTTCTGGAGTTATTTCTCCACTGATCTCCAGTAGCATATTGGGCACCTACTGACCTGGGGAGTTCCTCTTTCAGTATCCTATCATTTTGCCTTTTCATACTGTTCATGGGTTCTCAAGGCAAGAATACTGAAGTGGCTTGCCTTCCTTCTCCAGTGGACCACATTTTGTCAGACCTCTCCACCATGACCTGCCCGTCTTGGGCCCCACAGGCATGGCTAGTTTCATTGAGTTAGGCAAGGCTGTGGTCCTAGTGTGATTAGATTGACTAGTTTTCTGTGAGTATGGTCAGTGTGTCTGCCCTCTGATGCCCTCTTGCAACACCTACCATCTTACTGGGTTCTCTTACCTTTGGGTATCTCACACAGCAAAGCACAACTGATGCTCCTTACCTTGGATGTATCTCCTTACTGCCGCCATTCCTGACTTTCAACTGGGATAGCTCCTCTAGCACACTCGCAGCACACCAACAAACAGCCACCACTGACTTCTAGAGACACTGGGTAACCACCCCTGACCTCTGAACATTCCTGTGCTGTCACAGCCTGGCACTCTCGGCCACTGCCCTGACCTCGGACGTGGGGTAACTCCTCTTGGCTGCACTTAGTGCACTGGGTCGCAGCAACAGGAAGAAATGAAGAGCCCCAGGGGTAGTAGAAGAAAAGAAATCTTTAAAATTAGGGCAGAAATAAATGCAAAATAAACAAAAGAGACCATAGCAAAAATCAACAAAGCCAAAAGCTGGTTCTTTGAAAGGATAAATAAAATTGACAAACCATTAGCCAGACTCATCAAGAAACAAAGGGAGAAAAATCAAATCAATAAAATAGAAATGAAAATGGAGAGATCACAACAGACAACACAGAAATACAAAGGATCATAAGAGACTACTATCAGCAATTATATGCAATAAAATGGACAACATGGAAGAAATAGACAAATTCTTAGAAAAGTACAACTTTCCAAAACTGAACCAGGAAGAAATAGAAAATCTTAACAGACCCATCACAAGCATGGAAATTGAAACTGTAATCAGAAATCTTCCAGCAAACAAAAGCCCAGGACCAGATGGCTTCACAGCTGAATTCTACCAAAAATTTAGAGAAGAGCTAACACCTATCCTACTCAAACTCTTCCAGAAAATTGCAGAGGAAGGTAAACTTCCAAACTCATTCTATGAGGCCACCATCACCCTAATACCAAAACCTGACAAAGATGCCACAAAAAAAGAAAACTACAGGCCAATATCACTGATGAACATAGATGCAAAAATCCTCAACAAAATTCTAGCAATCAGAATCCAACAACACATTAAAAAGATCATACACCATGACCAAATGGGCTTTATCCCAGGGATGCAAGGATTCTTCAATATCCGCAAATCAATCAATGTAATTCACCACATTAACAAATTGAAAAATAAAAGCCATATGATTATCTCAATAGATGCAGAGAAAGCCTTTGACAAAATTCAACATCCATTTATGATAAAAAACTCTCCAGAAAGCAGGAATAGAAGGAACATACCTCAACATAATAAAAGCTATATATGACAAACCACAGCAAACATTATCCTCAATGGTGAAAAATTGAAAGCATTTCCCCTAAAGTCAGGAACAAGACAAGGGTGCCCACTTTCACCACTACTATTCAACATAGTTTGGAAGTTTTGGCCACAGCAATCAGAGCAGAAAAAGAAATAAAAGGAATCCAAATTGGAAAAGAAGAAGTAAAACTCTCACTGTTTGCAGATGACATGATCCTCTACATAGAAAACCCTAAAGACTCCACCAGAAAATTACTAGAGCTAATCAATGAATATAGTAAAGTTGCAGGATATAAAATCAACACACAGAAATCCCTTGCATTCCTATACACTAATAATGAGAAAAAGAGAAATTAAGGAAACAATTCCATTCACCATTGCAATGAAAAGAATAAAATACTTAGGAATATATCTACCTAAAGAAACAAAAGACCTATATATAGAAAACTATAAAACACTGGTGAAAGAAATCAAAGAGGACACTAATAGATGGAGAAATATACCATGTTCATGGATCAGAAGAATCAATATAGTGAAAAATAGTATACTACCCAAAGCAATCTATAGATTCAATGCAATCCCTATCAAGCTACCAATGGCATTTTTCACAGAGCTAGAACAAATAATTTCACAATTTGTATGGAAATACAAAAAACCTCAAATAGCCAAAGCAATCTTGAGAAAGAAGAATGGAACTGAATGGAGGAATCAACCTGCCTGACTTCAGGCTCTACTACAAAGCCACAGTCATCA
Source organism: Capra hircus (assembly GCF_001704415.2). Taxonomy (NCBI): domain Eukaryota; kingdom Metazoa; phylum Chordata; class Mammalia; order Artiodactyla; family Bovidae; genus Capra; species Capra hircus. The sequence goes on from NW_017191882.1 coordinate 8,448, forward strand.
AGACAGTATGGTACTGGCACAAAGACAGAAATATAGATCAATGGAACAAAATAGAAAGCCCAGAGATAAATCCATGCACCTATGGACACCTTATCTTTGACAAAGGAGGCAAGAATATACAATGGAGAAAAGACAATCTCTTTAACAAGTGGTGCTGGGAAAACTGGTCAACCACTTGTAAAAGAATGAAACTAGAAACTTTCTAACACCATACACAAAAATAAACTCAAAATGGATTAAAGATCTAAAATGTAAGACCAGAAACTATAAAACTCCTAGAGGGAGAATATAGCAAAACACTCTCCGACATAAATCACAGCAGGATCCTCTATGACCCACCTCCCAGAATATTGGAAATAAAAGCAAAAATAAACAAATGGGACCTAATTAAAATTAAAAGCTTGCACAACAAACAAAACTATAAACAAGGTGAAAAGACAGCCTTCAGAATGGGAGAAAATAATAGCAAATGAAGCAACTGACAAACAACTAATCTCAAAAATATACAAGCAACTTATGCAGCTCAATTCCAGAAAAAATAAACAACCCAATCAAAAAATGGGCCAAAGAACTAAATAGACATTTCTCCAAAGAAGACATACAGATGGCTAACAAACACATGAAAAGATGCTCAACATCACTCATTATCAGAGAAATGCAAATCAAGACCACAATGAGGTACCATTTCACGCCAGTCAGAATGGCTGCGATCCAAAAGTCTACAAGCAATAAATGCTGGAGAGGGTGTGGAGAAAAGGGAACCCTCTTACACTGTTGGCGGAATGCAAACTAGTACAGCCATTATGGAGAACAGTGTGGCGATTCCTTAAAAAACTGGAAATAGAACTGCCATATGACCCAGCAATCCCACTGCTGGGCATACACACCGAGGAAACCAGAAATGAAAGAGACACGTGTACCCCAATGTTCACCACAGCACTGTTTATAATAGCCAGGACATGGAAGCAACCTAGATGTCCATCAGCAGATGAATGGATAAGAAAGCTGTGGTACATATACACAATGGAGTATTACTCAGCCATTAAAAAGAATACATTTGAATCAGTTCTAATGAGGTGGATGAACTGGAGATACAGAGTGAAGTAAGCCAGAAGGAAAGTATACAGTATACTAACACGTGTATATGGAATATATATGGAATTTAAAAGATGGTAATGATAACCCTGTATGCGAGACAGCAATAGAGACACAGATGTATAGGACAGTCTTATGGACTCTGTGGGAGAGGGGTGAGGGTGGGATGATTTTGGAGAATGGCACAGAAACATGTATGATAGCATATGTGAAATGAATTGCCAGTCCAATTTCAATACATGAGACAGGGTGCTTGGGGCTGGTGCACTGGGATGACCCAGAGGGATGGGATGGGGAGGGAGGTGGGAGGGGGGGCTCAGGATGGGGAACACGTGTACACCCATGGCAGATTCATGTTGATGTGTGGCGAAATCAATTCAATATTATAAAGTAAAAAAAAAAAAAAAAAACTTAAAAAGAAACCAGCTCTTCCTATCCCATTCAGTCTATTCCTATCAGCATCTTATTGTCATGGTAGAACCTGAGGTCTTTGGATAGATAGACCTAGATTTCAGTCCCTCTTATCTGTCTGTGTGACCTTGAGTAATTTCCCTTCTCTGAGGCCTATTTCCTTATGTATCAGAAAATGATATCACGCATGAACAGCATGGTTTCGGGGGTTGGGGGTTACAGATAATGACTACATAGTGCTTAGCACAGTATCTGACACAGAGTTGGGACATAGGAACTGGAAATTACAGCAGTCAACACAGAAATAATAATGATTATTTTCACTGTTGTTACTGTTTATTCAATATATTTTCAAACTATGAAAAGCTCTTCCATTTGAAACAGCCACAGAGAAAGAATATTCTGCTTTAGTGAGAAAAGAGACCAACAGAGTGAACTGAGTGGGACAGGTTTGACTTTATGCTGTGTGCTCTCTGTGTGTGTGGGTTTTGTAAGATCGGAAGCCTAAAAGAAGTTACAAGAGTATCTACCAGGGAAACTGATCACAAAGCCGAGTGTGAGCAAGAATATGCTTTCCTTCTGTGGCTACAGCAACGGTGCACCCTCTGGGGACTG
>NW_017191883.1:0-10568 GCF_001704415.2 Capra hircus
AGTGGAAACGGGCCTCATCTCGCCTGCAGGGGAGAACCTCCTGGATTTTACCGAGTTGCGGCAGTGCTCTTGACTTATGACGGGGACCTCATGGACCCGCTCTGGTGACCTCAGGAAAGGCCAGTCCCCATGCGAGTTGCTAGAGGGCCTGTCGCTGTTCCTCTCCCGTCGATGCCAGGGCCTAAGACCTTGTGTGGAGTCGGGGCCGGAACTTGAGGATTCCTCTCCAGGGCTGACATGGCATCTTGGGGTATTTCTGGAGTCTCCCAGGGGAGTCAGTCCTCGTCTCGAGTGGGGCATGCACGTGCGCTTTTCTCCCGAGCTGTAGCAGCACTGTCACGCTTCCCATCGCCGGGATCAAGGGATCTGTGGCTTTCCCACGAGGCTTTCCACAGTGCTGTCCCACGTGCCACCATGGTGTGAGTGGATCCTCGCGTGAAAGTCGAGGCATTGCGGGGAAAACAGGTTCCTCTGAAATGGACTGAGATATCTGGGGACTCTTGAATGGTGGCACGACCCTGGAGTTCCTCTCGCCTTTCCTATTGAGAGCCCTTGCTCTTGAGAGGCCACGGGAACGCTGAAAAATCTTTCCTAACTAAGCAGGATAGGATCCTCATCTCGAGCTACCAGGCGGAAACGGGGTTCCCTGGATGTGGCGGACACTCGTGCTTCCTCTCGAGTGAGACGGGTATGTCGGGGAACTTCTTGAGTTGCAGCAAGGACCCTTTTGAATTTCCAGAGTTTAGGTGTGATGAGCTCCAGACGCCTCAGAGGAAATGGGCCTCATCTCGCCTGGAGCGGAGAACCTTCCTGGATTTTCTAGAGTTGGGCAGGGTCTCTCGAGTTACGACGGGGACCTCAGGACCCGCTCCGGTGGCCTCAGGAAAGGCCAGTGCCCATGGAGTTGCAAGGGGCCTTTCGGGATTCCTCTCCCGTCGATGTCGGGGCTAAGACCTTGTGTGGAGTTGGGGCTGGAACCTGAGGATTCTCTCCAGTGCTGATATGGATCTTGGGTACTTCTGGAGTCTCTCCTGGGAGTCAGTGCTCATCTCGTGTGGGGCATGCACGTGAGCTTTCCTCACGAACTGTAGCAGCAGTGTCACACTTCCCGTCGCGGGATCAAGGGATCTGTGGTTTTCCCTCGAGGCTTTCGACGAGGTTTTCCCACAGGGCTGTCCCACGTGGGACATGCCATGGTGGAGTGAGTGGATCCTCGGCTTGAAAGTACCGGCAGTGCAGGGAAAACAAGTTCTCTGGAATGGACTGAGACATCTGGGTCCCTTGGAATTGTGGCACGAAACTGGGATTTCTCTCGCCTTCCTGTTGAGAGCGCCTCTTCTTGAGATGCGACGGGAAAGCCGGGAATTCTTTCCAGACGAAGCAGGAAAAGAATCACTAATCTCAAGCGACGAGGTGGAAACCAGGCTCCTCTGGATGTGGGCGGGAACCTCGTGCTTCCTCTCGAGTGGAGACTGGTATGTCGGGAACTTCTTGAGTTGCAGCAAGCGTGTGAAGGACCCTTTGGAAGTTCCAGAGGTTAGGTGTGATTAGCCTCGAGACGCCTCAGCGGAACTGGGCCTCATCTCGCCTAGAGGGAGAACCTCCTGGATGTTCTCGAGTTGTGGCAGGTGCTCTCGACTTAAGACGGGGACCTCAGGGACCCGCTCTGGTGGCCTAAGGAAAGGCCAGTCCCCATGCGAGTAGCTCAGGGGCCTCTTGGGATTCCTCTCCCTTCGAGGCCGGGGCCTAAGACCTTGTGTTGAGTCGGTGCTGGAACCTGAGGATTCCTCTCCAGTGCTGACATGGATCTTAGGGTACTTCTGGAGTCTCCCCAGGGGAGTCAGTCCTCCTCTCAGTGGGGGCTTGCACGTGCGCTTTCCTCCCGAGCTGTAGCAGCAGTGTCACACTTCCCTTTGCGTTGATCAAAGCAACTGTGGCTTTCCCTCGAGGCTTTCCCACGAGGCATTCCCTCGAGGCTTTCCCACGAGGCTTTCCCACAGGGCTGTCCCACGTGCCACCGTGGTGTGAGTCGATCCTCTTCTTGAAAGTCGAGGCAGTGCAGGGAAAACAGGTTTCCCTGGAATGGACTGAGACATCTGGGAGACTCTGGGAATGTTGGCACGACCCTGGAGTTCCTCTCGCCTTTCCTGTGGAGATCGCCTCCTCTTGAGATGTGCCGGGAACACTGGGAACTCTTTCCCGATCACTGAGGGAAAGGATCCCTCCTCTCGAGCTACGAGGCAGAAACGGGGCTCCTCTGAATGTGGGCGGGACTCTCGTGCTTCCTCTCGAGTGGAGACGGGTATGTTGTGGATCTTCTTGAGTTGCAGCAAGGGTGTGAAGGACCCTTTGGAAGTTCCAGGGGTTAGGTGTGATTAGCCTTGGGACACCTCAGCGGAAATGGTCCTCATCTCGCCTGGAAGGGAGAACCTCCTAGATTTTCTCAAGTTGCTGCAGGTGCTCTCGACCTACACGGGGACCTCAGGGACCCACTCTGTTGGCCTCAGGAAAGGCCTGTCCCCATGCGAGTTGCTCGGGGAGACTCACGGGATTCCTCTCCCGTCGATGCCGGGGCCTAAGACCTTTGTGGAGTCGGTGCCGTAAAGTGAGGATTCCTCTCCAGTGCTGACGTGGATCTTGGAGTAGTTCTGGAGTCTCCCCAGGGGAGTCAGTCCTTGTCTGGAGAGGGGGCATGCACGTGCGCTTTCCTCCCGAGCTGTAGCACCAGTGTCACGCTTCCCTTCACGTGGATCAAGGCATCTGTGGCTTTCCCTCGAGGCTTTCCCACGAGGCTTTCCCACAGGGCTGTCCCACGTGCCACAGTGGTGTGTGTCGATGTCGATCCTCGGCTTGAAAGTCGAGGCAGTGCAGGGAAAACAGGTTCCCCTGGAATGGACTGAGACATCTTGGGGACTCTGGGAATGGTGGCACGACCCTGGAGTTCCTCTCGCCTTTCCTGTGGAGAGCGCCTCCTCTTTAGATGCGACGGTAACGCTGGGAATTCTTTGCCGACCACGAAAGGAAAGGATACCTCCTCTCGAGCTACGAGGCGGAAACGGGGCCCTTCTGGATGTGGGCGGGACTCTCGTGCTTCCTCTTGAGAGGAGCCGGGTATGTCGGGGAACTTCTTGAGTTGCAGCAAGGCTGTGAAGGACCCTTTGGAAGTTCCAGAGGTTAGGTGTGATTAGCCTCGAGTCGCCTCAGCGGAAATGGGCCTCATCTCGCCTGGAGGGCACAACCTCCTGGATTTTCTCGAGTTGCGGCAGTTGCTCTCGACTTACGACGGGGACGTCTGGTACACGCTCTGGTGGCCTCACGAAAGGCCAGTCCCCATGCGAGTTGCTCGGAGGCCTCTCGGGATTCCTCTCCCGTCGATGCCGGGGCCTAAGATCTTTTGTGAAGTCTGTGCCAAAACCTGAGGATTCCTCTCCATTGCTGACATGGATCTTTGGGTACTTCTGGAGTCTACCCAGGGGAGACAGTCCTCCTCTAAGTGGGGGCATGCACGTGTGCTTTCCTCCAGAGCTGTAGCAGCAGTGTCACGCTTCCCTACGCGTTGATCAAGGGATCTGTGGCTTTTGCTCGAGGCTTTGCCACGAGGCTTTCCCACAAGGCTGTCCCACGTGCCACCGTGGTGTGAGCCGATCCTCGGCTTGAAAGTCGAGGCAGTGCAGGGAAAACAAGTTTCCCTGGAATGGACTGAGACTTCTGGGGACTCTGGGAATGGTGGCACGGCCCTGGAGTTCCTCTCGCCTTTCCTGTGGAAAGCACCTCCTCTTGAAATTCGACGGGAACTCCGGAAATTCTTTCCTGACCACGCATGGAAAGGATCCCCCCTCTCGAGCTAGGAGGCGGAAACGGGGCTCCTCTGGATGTGGGCGGGACTCTCCTGCTTCCTCTCGAGTGGAGACGGGTATGTCGGGGAACTTCCTGAGTTGCAGCAAGGGTGTGAGGGACCCTTTGGAAGTTCCAGAGGTTAGGTGTGATTAACCTGGGGTCGCCTAAGAGGAAATGGGCCTCATCTTGCCTGGAGGGGAGAACCTCCTGGAATTTCTCGAGTAGAGGCAGGTGCTCTCGACTTATGACGGGGACCTCAGGGACCCACTCTGATGGCCTCAGGTAAGGCCAGTCCCCATGCTAGTTACTCGGGGCCACTCGGGATTCCTCTCCCGTCGATGCCGGGGCCTAAGACCTTGTTTGGAGTCGGTGCCGGAACGTGAGGATTCCTCTCCAGTGATGACGTGGATGTTGGGGTACTTCTGGACTCTCCCCAGGGGAGTCAGTCCTCGTCTCGAGTGGGGGCATGCACGTGCGCTTTCCTCCCGAGCTGTAGCAGCAGTGTCACACTTCCCTTCGTGTTGATCAAAGCAACTGTGGCTTTCCCTCGAGGCTTTCCCACGAGGCTTTCCCTCGAGGCTTTCCCACGAGGCTTTCCCACAGGGCTGTCCCACATGCTACCGTCGTGTGAGTCGATCCTCGGCTTGAAAGTCCAGGCAGTGCAGGGAAAACAGGTTTCCCTGGAATGGACTGAGACATCTGGGGGACTCTGGGAATGGTGGCACGACCCTGGAGTTCCTCTTGCCTTTCCTGTGGAGATCGCCTCCTCTTGAGATGCGCCGGGAACGCTGGGAACTCTTTCCCGATCACTGAGGGAAAAGATCCCTCCTCTCTAGCTAGGAGGCGGAAACGGGGCTCCTCTGGATGTGGACGGGACTCTCGTGTTTCCTCTCGAGTGGAGACGGGTATGTCGGGGAACTTCTTGAGTTGCAGCAAGGGTGTGAAGGACCCTTTGGAATTTCCAGAGGTTAGCTGTTATTAGCCTCGAGACGCCTCAGTGGAAATGGGCCTCATCTCGTCTGGAGGGGAGAACCTCCTGGATTTTCTCGAGGTGCGGCAGGTGCTCTCGACTTACGTCGGGGACCTCAGGGACCCGCTCTAGTGGCCTCAGGAAAGGCCAGTCCCCATGCGAGTTGTTCGGGGACCTCTCGGGATTCCTCTCCCGTCGATGCCGGGGCCTAAGACCTTGTGTGGAGTCTGTGCCAGAACCTGAGGATTCCTCTCCAGTGCTGACATGGAACTTGGGGTACTTCTGGAGTCTCCCCAGGGGAGTCAGTCCTCGTCTCGAGTGGGGACATGCACGTGCGCATTCCTCCCAAGCTGTAGCAGCAGTGTCACGCTTCCCTTCGCGTAGATCAAGGGATCTATGGCTTTCCCTCGAGGCTCTCCCACGAGGCTTTCCCACAAGGCTTTCCCACAGGGCTGTCCCACGTGCCACCGTGGTGTGAGTCGATCCTCGGCTTGAAAGTCGAGGCAGTGCAGGGAAAACACGTTTCCCTGGAATGGACTGAGACATCTGGGGGACTCTGGGAATGGTGGCACGACCCTGGAGTTCCTCTCGCCTTTCCTGTGGAGAGCGCCTCCTCTTGAGATGCGACGGAAGCCCGGAATTCTTTCCCGACAACGCAGGGGAAGGTTCCCTCCTCTCGATCTAGTAGGGGGAAACGGGGCTCCTCTGGATGTGGTCGGGACTCTCGTGCTTCCTCTCGAGGAGAGACGGGTATGTCGGGGAACTTCTTGTGTTGCAGCAAGGGTGTGAAGTACCCTTTGGAAGTTCCAGAGGTTAGGTGTGATTTGCCTCGAGACGCCTCAGCGGAAATGGGCCTCATCTCGCCTGGAGGGGAGAACCTCCTGGATTTTCTCGAGTTGTGGCAGGTGCTCTCGACTTACGCCGGGGACCTCAGGGACCCGCTCTGGTGGCCTCAGGAAAGGCCAGTCCCCATGCGAGTTGCTCGGGGGCCTCTAGGGATTCCTCTCCGACGATGCCGGGGCCGAAGATCTTGTGTGGAGTCAGTTCCGGAAACTGAGCATTCCTCTCCAGTGCTGACATGGATTTGGGGTACTTCTGAAGTCTCCCCAGGCAAGTCAGTCCTCGTCTCGTGTGGGGGCATGCACGTGCGCTTTCCTCCCGAGCTGTAGCAGCAGTGTCACGCTTCCCTTCGAGTGGATCAAGGGATCTGTGGCTTTCCCTCGAGGCTTTCCCACAGGGTTGTCCCACTAGCCACCATGGTGTGAGTCGACCCTCGGCTTGAAAGTCGAGGCTGTGCAGGGAAAACAGGTTTCCCTGTAATAGACTGAGACATCTGGGAGACTCTGGGAATTGTGGCACGACCATGGAGTTCCTCTCGCCTTTCCTGTGGAGAGCGCCGTCTCTTGAGATGCGAAAGGAACGCCGGAAATTCTTTCCCGACCACGCAGGGAAAGGATCCCTCCTCTCGAGCTAGGAAGCGGAACCAGGGCTCCTTTGGATGTGGGCGGGACTCTCGTGCTTCCTCTCGAGTGGATACGGGTATGTCGGGGAACTTCTTGAGTTGCAGCAAGGGTGTGAAGGACCCTTTGGAAGTTCCAGAGGTTAGGTGTGATTAGCCTCGAGACGCCTCAGTGGAAATGGGCGTCATCTCGCCTGGAGGGGAGAAACTCCTGGATTTTCTCGAGATAGGGCAGGTGCTCTCGACTTACGACCGGGACCTCAGGGACCCGCTCTGGTGGCCTCAGGAAAGGCCAGACCCCATGCGAGTTGCTCTGGGCCTCTCGGGATTCCTCTCCCGTCGATGCCGGGGCCTAAGACCTTGTGTGGAGTCGGTGCTGGAACCTGAGGTTTCCTCTCCAGCGCTGACATGGATCTTGGGGTACTTCTGGAGTCTCCCCAGGGGAGTCAGTCCTCGTCTCGAATGGGGGCATGCACGTGGGCTTTCCTCCCGAGCTGTAGCAGCACTGTCACGCTTCCCTTCGCGTGGATCAAGGGATCTGTGGCTTTCCCTCGATGCTTTCCCATGAGGCTTTCCCACGAGGCTTTCCCACAGGGCCGTCCCACGTGCCATCGTGGTGTGAGTCGATCCTCTGCTTGAAAGTCGAGGCAGTGCAGGGAAAACAGTTTTCCCTGGAATGGACTGAGACATCTGGGGGACTCTGGGAATGGTCGCACGACCCTGGAGTTCCTTTCGCCTTCCTGTGGAGAGCGCCTCCTCTTGAGATGCGACGGGAAACGTCGGGAATACTTTCCCGACCACGCAGTGAAAGGATCCCTCCTCTCGAGCTAGGAGGCGGAAACGGGTCTCCTCTCGATGTGGGCGGGACTCTCGTGCTTCCTCTCGAGTGGAGACGGGTATGTCGGGGGTACTTCTTGAGTTGCAGTAAGGGTGTGAAGGACCCTTTGGAAGTTTCAGAGGTTAGGTGTGATTAGCCTCGAGACACTTCAGTGGAAATGGGCCTCATCTCGCCTGGAGGGGAGAACCTCCTGGATTTTCTCGAGTGTCGGCAGGTGCTCTCGACTTACATCGGGGACCTCAGGGACCCGCTCTTGTGGCCTCAGGAAAGGCCAGTCCCCATGCGTGTTGCTCGGGGCCTCTCAGGATTCCTCTCCCATCGATGCCCGGGCCTAAGTCCTTGTGTGGAATCAGTGCCGGAACCTGAGGATTCCTCTCCAGTGCTGACTTGGGTCTTGGGGTACTAATGGAGTCTCCCTAGTGGAGTCAGTCTTCGTCTCGAGTGGGGGTATGCACGTGCGATTTCCTCCCGAGCTGAAGCAGCAGTGTCACGCTTCCCTTCACGTGTGGTCAAGGGATCAGGGGCTTTCCCTCGAGGCTTTCCCACGAGGCTTTCCCACGAAGCTTTCCCACGAGGCTTTCCCACGGGGCTGTCCCACGTGACACCGTGGTGTGAGTCGATCCTCGGCTTGAAAGTCGAGGCAGTGCAGGGAAAACAGGTTTCCCTGGAATGGACTGAGACATCTGGGGGACTCTGGAATGGTGACACGTCCCTGGAGTTCCTCTCGCCTTTCCTGTGGAGAGCGCCTCCTCTTGAGATGTGACGGGAACGCCGGGAATTCTTTCCCGACCATGCAGGGAAAGGATCCCACCTCTCGGCTAGGAGGTGGAAACGGGGCTCCTCTGGATGTGGGAGGGACTCTCGTGCTTCCTCTCGAGTGGAGACCGGTATGTCGGGAACTTCTTGAGTTGCAACAAGGGAGTGAAGGACCCTTTGGAAGTTCCAGATGTTAGATGTGATTAGACTCGAGACGCATCAGCGGAAATGGGTCTCATCTCAGCCTGGAGGGGAGAACCTCCTGGATATTCTCGAGTTGCGGCAGGTGCTCTCAACTTAAGACGGGGACCTCAGGGACCCGCTGTGGTGGCCTCAGGAAAGGCCAGTCCCCATGCAAGTTGCTTGGGGCCTGTCGGGATTCTTCTCCCGTCGATGCCGGGGCCTAAGATCTTGTGTGGAGTCGGTGCTGGAACCTGAGGATTCCTCTCCAGTGCTGACATGGATCTTGGGGTACTTCTGGCGTCTCCCAGTGCAGTCAGTCCTCTACTCGAGTGGGGGCATGCACGTGCGCTTTCCTCCCGAGCTTTAGCAGCAGTGTCACCCTTCCCTTCGCGTGGATCAACGGATCTGTGGCTTTCCCTCGAGGCTTTTCCAAGAGGCTTTCTCACGAGGCTTTCCCACAGGGCTGTCCCACGTGCCACCGTGGTGTGAGTAGATCCTCGGCTTGAAAGTCGAGGCAGTGCAGGGAAAACAAGTTTCCCTGGAATGGAATGAGACATCCAGGGTCTGTGGGAATGGTGGCACGACCCTGAATTCCTCTCGCCTTTCCTGGTGGAGAGCTCCTCCTCTTGAGATGCGACGGGAACATCGGGAATTCTATCCCGACTCGCAGGGAAAGGATCCCTCCTCTCGAGCTAGGAGGCGAAACAGGGCTCCTCTGGATGTGGGCGGGACTCTCGTGCTTCCTCTCGAGTGGAGATGGGTATGTGGGGGAACTTCTTGAGTTACAGCAAGGGTGTGAATGACCCTTTTGAAGTTCCAGAGGTCAGGTGTGATTATGCTCGAGATACCTCAGCGGAAATAGAACTCAGCTCGCCTGGAGGGGAGAACTCCTGGATTTTTCTCGAGGTGCGGCAGGGCTCTCGACTTACGACGGGGACTCTGGACCCGCTGTGGTGACCTCAGGAAAGGCCAGTCCCATGCGGGTTGCTCTAGGGCCTCTCGGGATTCCACTCCGTCGATGCCGGGCCTAAGACCTTTTGTGGAGTCGGTGCCGGAACCTGAGGATTCCTTCGCAGTGCTGACATGGATCTTGGGCACTTCTGGCGTCCCCCAGGGGTGTCAGTCCTCCTCGTCGAGTCGGAGCATGCACGTGAGCTTTCCTCCCGAGCTGTAGCAGCAGTGTCACGCTTCCCTTCGGTGGATCAAGGGATCTGTGGCTTTCCCTCGAGGCTTTTCCCACGAGGCTTTCCCACAGGGCTTCCCACGTGCGCACCGTGGTGTGAGTCGATACTCGGCTTGAAAGTCGAGCAGTGCAGGAAAACAGGTTTCCCTGGAATGGACTGAGACATCTGGGGGACTCTGGAATGGTGCACGACCCTGGAGTTCCTCTGCCTTTCCTGTGGAGAGTGCCTCCTCTTGAGATGCTACGGAACGCCGGGAATTCTTTCCCGACCACACGGAAAGGATCCCTCCTCTCGAGCTGTGAGGCGAAACGGGTCTCCTCTGTATGTGCGGGACTCTCGTGCTTTCTCTCGAGTGGAGACGGGATGTCGGCGAACTTCTTGAGTTGCAGAATGGTGTGAAGGACCCTTTGGAAGTTCCAGAGGTTAGGTGTGATGAGCCTGGAGACGGCCTCACGAAATGGACCTCATCTCGCCTGGAGGGGAGAACCTCCTGGATTTTCTCGAGTTGCGCAGGTGCTCTCGATTACGACGGGGTCCTCAGGGACCCGCTCTGGTGGCCTCAGGAAAGGCCAGTCCCATGCGACTTGCTCGGGGGCCTCTCGGGATTCCTCTCCCGTCGAAGCCGGGCCTGAGACCTTGTGTGGAGTCGGTGCCGAACCTGAGGATTCCTCTCCAGTGCTGACATGGATCTGGGGTACTTCTGGAGTCTCCCCAGGGGAGTCAGTCCTCGTCTCGAGTTGGGGCATGCACGTGCGCTTTCCTCCGAGCTGTAGCAGCAGTGTCGCGCTTCCCTTCGCGATGGATGAAGGGATATGTGGCTTTCCCTCGAGGCTTTCCCAGGAGGCTTTTCCACGAGGCTTCACACAATGCTGTCCCACGTGCCACCGTGGAGTGAGTCGATACTCGGCTTGAAATTAGAGGGCAGTTCAGGGAAAACAGTTTTCCCTGGAATGGACTGAGACATCTGGGGGACTCTGGGAATGGTGGCACGACCCTGGAGTTCCTCTCGCCTTTCCTGTCGAGAGCGTCTCCTCTTGAGATGCGACGGGAACACCGGAATTCTTTCCGAACACAAGAGAAAGGATCCCTCCTCTCGAGCTAGGAGTCGGAAATGGTGCTCCTCTGGATGTGAGCCGGATATCTCTTGTGCTTCCTCTCGAGTGGAACGGGTAATCGTCCGGTGGACTTCTTTCATGTTGCTTGCATGTAGGGTGTGAAGGACATCTTGGAAGTTTCCAGAGTGTTTATGATTGTGAATCAGCCTCTAAGTACGCCTTCTAGCGGAAATGGGATTCCCTCATCTGCGTGCTTGGATGGAGAATCGCTCCATGGATTTTTCTT
>NW_017191884.1:0-10567 GCF_001704415.2 Capra hircus
CTCAGTGGAAATGGGCCTCATCTCGCCTGAAGGGAGAATCTCCTTCATTTTCTCGAGTTGTGGCAGGTGCTCTCGACTTACGACGGGGACCTCAGGGACCCGTTCTGTTGGCCTTAGGAAGACCAGTCCCCATGCGAGTTGCTAGAGGGCCTCTCGGGATTCCTCACCGGTAGATGCCGGGGCCCAAGACCTTCGGGGAGTGGGGCCAGAACCTGAGTATTCCTCTCCAGTGCTGACATGTTTTTGGATACTTCTGAAGTCTCCCAAGGGGAATCAGTCCTCGTCTCGAGTGGGCATGTGCATGCTCTTTCCTCCCGAGCTGTAGCAGCAGTGTCATGCTTCCCGTCGCGTGGATCAATGGATCTGTGGCTTTTCCTCTAGGCTTTTCCTAGAGGATTTCCCACGAGGCTTTCCCACAGGGCTGTCCCCCGTGCCACCGTGGTGTGAGGCGATCCTCGGCATGAAAGTTTAAGCACTCTGTAAAAACAAGATCCTCTGGAATGGACTGAGACATCTGGGGACGCTTGGAATGGTGGCACGACCATGGAGTTCCTCTCTCCCTTCCTGTGGAGAGCGCCTCCACCTGAGATGCGACGGAATGCCGGAAGTTCTTTCCCGACCAAGCAGGGAAAGGATCCCTCATCTCTAGCTAGGAGGATGAAACGGGGCTACTCTGGATGTGGGCAGGACCCTCGTGTTTCCTCTCGAGTGGAGATGGAATGTCGGGGAACTTCTTGAGTTGCAGCAAGGGTGTGAAGGACCCTTTGGAAGTTCCAGAGATTAGATGTAATTAGCCTCGAGACACCTCATTGGAAATGGGCCTCATCTCGCCTGGAGGGGAGAAACCTCCTGGATTTTCTCGAGTTGCGGCAGGTGCTCCCGACTTACGACGGGGACCTCAGGACCCGCTCTGGTGGACTTCATCAAAGTCCAGTCCCCATGCCAGATGCTGGGGGCTTCTCTTGATAACTCTCCTGTTGATGCCCGGCCGAACAACTTGTGTGGATTCGGGCCAGAACCTGAGGTTTCCTCAGCAGTGCTGACATGGATATTGGGGTTCTTCTGGAGTCTCACCTGGAGAGTCAATCCTCCTCTCAAGTGAGGGCACGCACGTGTGCTTTCCTCCCGAGCTGTAGCAGCAGGGTCACGCTTCCCGTCGTGTGGATCAAGGGATCTGTGGCTTTCCCTGGAGGCTTTCCCACGAGGCTTTCTCACAGGGCTTTCCCTCGTGCCACCGTGGTGTGAGTTGATCCTCAGCGTGAAAGACGAGGCAGTGCAGGGAAAACAGGTTCCTCTGAATTGGACTGATGCTGGGAGCCAGTATGAGGACTCCCGCCCGTGATAACGTCATGAGGAAGAAAGCTGACATAGGCATGGTGTGTTCAGACTTCAGGGACCCCTCTGGAAGTTCCTATGCACGTACCCCAAGAAAAATCTGCCGGCTTTCTCTGCTTTTCCACTCTTCTGACATTTTCTGGAAAAAGTCAATTCAGGGCTTTAGTCTTCTGCATTTGAAAGAGTGTTTCAATCCAAAAACCCCTCTGAATGCTTTCTAGCCTGCTGCAGGACTCGTACAGCTGGCATGTGATTGTTTGAGGCCTCCTTTCCCCAGGAGGCACAGGAAGCTTAAAGCATCCTAGGAATGTAGGGGCATCCGAGGAGTCAAAATCTTTATATATAGGACTGATTAAAAGTTTCATTTTTTGGGTCAATGCTTGCTGCTAAATTTTCATATCCTTTATTTTTAGATAGAGTTGGTATATTAAAAAAACAAGTAGTAGACCTGGTATTAGCAACATTAGATCTTTGAGTTAAGTACCTTCTTTGTTATAACCCACTGCACCTTTGTTCTATAGAGATGTAACTTTAATGCTTTAAGGAAATGCAGATTAAAGAAAAACACTTCAGAGGAAACAAAATTAACATTCATTAAGGAAGAGAGCCAAAAAGTGTTTAACAAGCCTCTTGGCCAGAAAGATAATGTAAATCACCAGAGACCTTTTGTATACAAAATAATGTACAGAAAGAGTCTGGGGTGCGAACGCTACATAATTTTGTGTTACCCATTGAACTCCATGTTTTATCAAAAGTATAAAAGGCTTTATGAACAATAAAGGATGGGGCCAGTTTCTCGGACCAGTTTCTCGAACTAGGTCTCTCGGCCTGGTTTCTTGGGACTCAGGCTCCCCCCGTGTCTTTTCTCTCTTTCTTCTTCTCTCCCTTTCCTTCTCTCTGCTTTTTTACTTTAACTTCAGGCTGAATCTCCACCAGGGGCGCGGAGGCTCGTCAGGTCTACTTACTTGCCTGGCTGTTAAGACCTGCACGAAAGGGAGCTTAAGGCGAGGCACCCTTAGATATTCAAGCAGGGGCTGGTGGCCCAACGTAGATGGTGAAAATTCCTTGTCTGGAATTTTATTGGTCTTCCACGTAAACCAAGCTATTCAGCCCTTTTCCTCCAGTTAATCTTCTTACTACACTATAATTTCTTAATCTAATCTTACATTAATAAATAAAAAAGACTTTCCACGACAACGCCGTCCATCCGTCGAATTCCCTGGATCCAGCGGGGCTGGACCCCGGCAGACTGAGATATCTGGGGGACTCTTGGAATGGTGGCACGACCCTGGAGTTCCTCCGCCTTTCCTGTGGAGAGCGCCTCCTCATGAGATGCGACGGGAACACCGGGAATTCTTTCCCGAACATGCAGGAAAGGATACCTGACCTCGAGTTGTGAGGCGGAAACGGGGCTCCTCTGGATGTGGGGGATTCTCGTGCTTCTTCTCGAGTGGAGTCAGGTATGTCGAGAAACTTCTTGAGTTGCAGCAAGGGTGCAAAGGAACCTTGGAAGTTCCAGATGTTAGGTATGGTTAGCCTCGAGACGCCTCAGAGGAAAAGGGCCTCATCTCGCCTGGAGGGGAGAACGTCCTGGATTTTCTCGAGTTGCGGCAGGTGCTCTTGACTTACTACGGGGACCTCAGGGACCCGCTCTGGTGGCCTCAGGAAAGGCCAGTCCCCATGCAAGTTGCTCGGGGGCCTCTCGAGATTCCTCTCCCGTCCATGCCGGGCCTAAGACCCGTGTGGAGTCGGTGCCGGAACCTGAGGTTTTCCTCTCCAGTGCTGACATGGATCTTGGGTACTTCTGGAGTCTCCCCCAGTTAGTCGTCGTCTTGTGTGGGGCATGAACGTGCACTTTCCTCCCGAGCTGTAGCAGCAGTGCAACGCTTCCCTTCGCGTGGATCAAGGATCTGTGGCTTTCCCTCGAGGCTTTCCCACGAGGCTTTCCCACAGGCTGTCCCACGTGCCATCGTGGTGTGAGTCGATCCTCGGCTAGAAATTCGAGGGTGCAGGGAAAACAGGTTTCCCTGAAATGGACTGAGACATCTGGGGGACTCTGGAAATGGTGGCACGACCCTGGAGTTCCTCCCGCCTTTCCTGTGGAGAGCACCTCCTCTTGAGATGCGACAGGAACGCCGGGAATTCTTTCCCGAACACGCAGGGAAAGGATCCCTCCTCTCGAGATAGGAGGCGGAAACGGGGCTCCTATGGATGTGGGCGGATCTCTGCTTCCTCTCGAGTGGAGACGGGTATGTCGGGGAACTTCTTGAGTTGCAGCAAGGGTGTGAAGGTCCTTTGGAAGTTCCAAAGGTTAGTGTGATTAGCCTCGAGACGCCTCAGCGGAAATGGGCCTCATCTCGCCTGGAGGGGAGAACCTCCTGGATGTCTCAAGTTGCGGCAGGTGCTCTCGACTTACGACGGGGACTTCAGGGACCCACTCTGTGGCCTCAGGAAAGGACAGTCCCCATGCGAGTTCCTCTGAGCCTCTCGGGATTCCTCTCACGTCGATGCAGGGCCTAAGGTCTGTGGTGGAGTGGGTGCTGGAACCTGAGGATTCCTCTCCAGTGCTGACATGGATCTTGGGGTACTTCTGGAGTCTCCCCAGGGAGTCAGTCCTCGTCTCGAGTTGGGGCATGCACTTGCGCTTTCCTCCCGAGCTGTAGCAGCAGTGTCGCGCTTCCATTCGCGTGGATCAAGGGATCTGTGGCTTTCCCTCGAGCAGGCTTTCCCACGAGGCTTTCCCACAGGGCTGTCCTACGTGCCACCGTGTGTGAGTCGATCCTCGCTTGAAAGTCAAGGCAGGCAGGGAAAACTGTTCCCTGGAATGGACGCAGACATTTTGGGGACTCTGGGAATGGTAGCACGACCCTGGAGTTCCTCTCGCCTTTCCTGTGGAGAGTCGCCTGCCTCTTGAGATTGCGACGAGAACACCTGGGAATTCTTTCCCGACCACGCAGGGAAAGGATCCCTCTCTCGAGCTAGGAGACGGAAACGGTGGCTCCTCTTGGATGTGGGGGGACTCTCGTGCTTCCTCTCGAGTGGAGACGGGTATGTCGGGGAACTTCTTGAGGTGCAGCAAGGGTGTGAAGGACCCTTTGGAAGTTCCAGAGGTTAGGTGTGATTAGCCTCGAAACGCCTCAGCGGAAATGGGCCTCATGCTCGCCTGCAGGGGAGAACCTCCTGGATGTTCTCGAGTTGCGGCAGATGCTCTCGACTTACGACGGGACCTCAGGGACCCGCTCTGGTGGCCTCAGGAAAGGCCAGTCCCCATGCCAGTTGCTCGGGGCCTCTCGGGATTCCTCTCCCGTCGATGCCGGGGCCTAAGACCTTGTGTGGAGTCAGTGCCGGAACCTGAGGATTCCTCACCAGTGCTGACATGGATCTTCGGGGACTTCTGGAGTCTCCCCAGGGGCGTCAGTCCTCGTATCGAGTGGGGGAATGCACGTGCGCTTTCCTCCCGAGCTGTAGCTAGCAGTGTCGCGCTTCCCATTTCGCGTGGATCAAGGGATCTGTGGCTTTCCCTCTAGAGGCTTTCCACGAGGCTTCCCCCGAGGCGTTCCCACGAGGCTTTCCCACAGGGCTTTCCCACGTGCCACGGTGGTGTGAGTCGATCCTCGGCTTTAAAGTCGAGGCAGTGAAGGGAAAACAGTTTTCCCTGGAATGGACTGAGACATCTGGGGGACTCAGGGAATGGTGGCACGACCCTCGAGTTCCTCTCGCCTTTCCTGTGGAGAGCGCCTCCTCTTGAGATGCGAAGGGAACGCCGGAAATTCTTTCCCCACCACGCAGGGAAAGGATCCCTCCTCTCGAGCTAGCAGGCGGAAACGGGGCCACTCTGGATATGGGCGGACTCTCGGATTCCTCTTGAGTGGAGACGGGTATGTCGGGGAACTTCTTGAGTTGCAGCAAGGGTGTGAAGGACCCTTTGGAAGTTCCAGATGTTAGATGTGATTAGCCTCGAGACGCCTCAGCGGAAATGGGCCTCATCTCGCCTGGAGGGGAGAACCTCCTGGATGTTCTCGAGTTGCGGCAGGTGCTCTCGTCTTAAGACGGGGACCTCAGGGACCCGATCTGGTGGCCTCAGGAAAGGCCAGTCCCCATGCCAGTTGCTCGGGGGCCTCTCGGGATTCCTCTCCCGTCGATGCCGGGGCCTAAGACCTTGTGTGGAGTCGGTGCCGGAACCTGAGGATTCCTCTCCAATGCTGACATGGATCTTCGGGTACTTCTGGAGTCTCCCCATGGAGTCAGTCCTCGTCTCGAGTGGGGGCATGCACGTGCGCTTTCCTCCCGAGCTGTAGCAGCAGTGTCACTCTTACCTACGCGTGGATCAAGGGATCTGTGGCTTTCCCTCGAGGCTTTCCCACGAGGCTTTCCCACGAGGCTTTCCCACAGGGCTGTCCAACGTGCCATCGTGGTGTGAGTCCATCCTCGGCTTGAAAGTCGAGGCAGTGCAGGGAAAACAGGTTTCCCTGGAATGGACTGAGACATCTGGGGGACTCTGGGAATTGGGGCCTGATACTGGAGTTCCTCTCGCCTTTCCTGTGGAGAGCGCCTACTCTTGAGATGAGACGGGAACGCTAGGAATTCTTTCCCGACCACGCAGGGAAAGGATGCCTCCTCTCGAGCTAGCAGGTGGAAACGGAGCCACTCTGGATATGGCGGGACCCTCGGGTTCCTCTTGAGTGGAGACGGGTATGTCAGGGAACTTCTTGAGTTGCAGCAAGGGTGTGAAGGACCCTTTGGAAGTTCCAGAGTTTAAGTGTGATTACCCTCTTGTTGCCTCAGCGGAAATGGGCCTCATGTCGGCTGGAGGGGAGAACATCCTGGATTTTCTCGAGTTGCGGCAGGTGCTCTCGACTTACGATGGGGTCCTCAGGGACCCGCTCTGGTGGCCTCAGGAAAGGCCAGTCCCCATGCGAGTTGCACGGGGCCTCTCGGGATTCCTCTCCTGTCGATGCCGGGGCCTAAGATCTTGTGTGGAGTCGGTGCCGGAACCTGAATATTCCTCTCCAGTGCTGACATGGATCTTGGGGTAATTCTGGAGTCTCCCCAGGGCAGTCAGTCCTCTACTCAAGTGGGGGCATGCACGTGCGCTTTCCTCCCGAGCTGTAACAGCAGAGTCACGCTTCCCTTCGCGTGGAACAACGGATCTGTGGCTTTCCCTCGAGGCTTTCCCAAGAGGCTATCCCTCGAGGCTTTCCCACAGGGGTGTCCCACGTGCCACCGTGGTGTGAGTCGATCCTCGGCTTTGAAAGTCGAGGCAGTGCAGGGAAAACAGGTTTCCCTGGAATGGACTGAGACATCCAGGGGACTCTGGGAATGGTGGCACGACCCTGGAGTTCCTCTCACGTTTCCGGTGGAGAGCGCCTCCTCTGAGATGCGACTGGAACGCCGGAATTCTTTCCCGACCACGCAGGGAAAGGATCCTCCTCTCGGGCTAGGAGCTGGAATCGGGGATCCTCTGGATGTTGGCGGGACTCTCGTGCTTCCTCTCGAGTGCAGACGGGTATGTCGGGGAACTTCTAGAGTTGCAGCAAGGGTGTGAAGGACCCTTTGGAAGTTCCAGAGGTACGGTGTGATTAGCCTCGAGATACCTGAGCGGAAATAGGTCTCAGCTCGCCTGGAGGGGAGAACCTCCTGGATTTTCTCGAG
Organism: Capra hircus; assembly: GCF_001704415.2. Taxonomy (NCBI): domain Eukaryota; kingdom Metazoa; phylum Chordata; class Mammalia; order Artiodactyla; family Bovidae; genus Capra; species Capra hircus. Next base: position 6,988 of record NW_017191884.1, read on the forward strand.
TTGCGGCAGGTGCTCTCGACTTACGACGGGGACCTCAGGGACCCGCTCTGGTAGCCTCAGGAAAGGCCAGTCCCCATGCGAGTTGCTCTGGGGCCTCTCGGGATTCCTCTCCCGTTGATGCAGGGGCCTAAGACCTTGTGTGGAGTCGGGTGCCGGAACCTGAGGATTCCTCTCCAGTGCTGACATGGATCTTGGGGTACTTCTGGAGTCACCCCAGGGGTGTCAGTCCTCGATCTCGAGTGGGGCCATGCACGTGCGCTTTCCTCCCGAGTTTTAGCACCAGTGTCACGCTTCCCTTCGCGTGGATCAAGGGATCTGTGGCTTTCCCTCCCAGGCTTTTCCCACGAGGCTTTCCCACAGGGCTGCCCCACGTGCCACTGTGGTGTGAGTCGATCCTCGGCTTGAAAGTCGAGGCCAGTGCAGGGAATACAGGTTCCCTGAAATGGACTGAGACATCTGGGGGACTCTAGGAATGTGGCACGACCTGGAGTTCCTCTCGCTTTTCCTCTGGAGAACGCTTCCTCTTGAGTTGCGACGGGAACGCCGGGAATTCTTTCCCGACCACGCATGGAAAGGATCAATCCTCTCGAGCTATGAGGTGGAAAACAGGGCTCCTCTGGATGTCGGGCGCGACTCTCGTGCTTCCTCTCGAGTGGAGACGGGTATGTCGGGGAACTTCTTGAGTTGCAGCAAGGGTGTGAAGGACCCTTTGGAAGTTCCAGAGTTTAGGTGTGATTAGCCTCGAGACGCCTCAGCGGAAATGGGCCTCATCTCGCCTGGAGGGAGAACCTCCTGGATTTTCTCGAGTTGCGGCAGGTGCTCTCGACTTACGACGGGGACCTCAGGACCCGCTCTGGTGGCCTCAGGAAACACCAGTCCCCATGCGAGTTACTCAGGCCCTCTCGGGGTTCCTCTCCCGTCGATGCCAGGGCCTAAGACCTTGTGTGGAGTGGGTGCCGGAACCTGAGGATTCCTTTGCAGTGCTGACAAGGATCTTGGGGTACTTCTCCAGTCTCCCCACGGGAGTCAGTCCTCATCTCGAGTGGCGGCATGCACGTGCGCTTTCCTCCCGAGCTGTAGCAGCAGTGTCACGCTTCCCTTCGCGTGGATCAAGGTATCTGCGGCTTTCCCACGAGTCTTTTCCACGAGGCTTTCCCACGAGACTTTTCCAAAAGCTGTCCACGTGCCACCGTGTTGTGTGTCGATCCTAGGCTAGAAAGTTGAGGCAGTGCAGGAGAAACAGGTTTCCATGGAATGGACTGAGACATCTGGGGGCCTCTGGGAATGGGTGCACGAATCTGGAGTTCCTCTCGCCTTTCCTGTGGAGAGCGCCTCCTCTTGAGATGAGACGGGAACTCCGGGAATACTTGACCGACCACTCAGTGAAAGGATCCCTCCTCTCGAGCTAGGAGCAGTAACGGGGCTTCTCTGGATGTGGGCGGAACTCTCGGGCTTCCTCTCGAGTGGAGACGGGTATGTGGGGGAGCTTCTTGAGTTGCAGCAAGGGCGTGAAGGACCCTTTGTAAGTTCCATAGGTTAGGTGTGATTAGCCTCGAGATGCCTCAGCGGTAATGGGCCTCATCTCGCCTGGAGGGTAGAACCTCCTGGATTTTCTCGAGTTGCGGCAGGTGCCCTCGACTTACGACGGGGACCTCAGGGACCCGCTCTGGTGCCCTCAGGAAAGGCCAGGCCCCATGCGAGTTGCTCGGGGCCTCTCGGGATTCCTCTCCCGTCTATGCCGGGGCCTAAGACCTTGTGTGGAGTCGGTGCCAGAACCTGAGGATTCCTCTCCGGTGCTGACATGGATCTTTGGGTACTTCTGAGGTCTCCCCGGGGAGTCAGTCCTCGTCTCGAGGGGAGGCATGCACGTGGGCTTTCCTCCCGAGCTGTAGCAGCAATGTCACGCTTTCCTTCACGTGGATCAAGGGATCTGTGGCTTTCCCCTCGAGGCTTTCACACGAGGCTTTCCAAGAAGCTTTCCCACAGGGCTGTCCCACGTGCCACCGTGTGGTGTGAGTCGATCCTCGGCTAGAAAGTCGAGCAGTGCAGGGAAACAGGTTTCCCTGGAATGGACTGAGACATCTGGGGACTCTGCGAATGGTGGCACGACACTGGAGTTCCTCTCGCCTTTCCTGTGGAGAGCGCCTCCTCTTGAATTGCGACGGGAACTCGGTGAATTCTTTCCAGACAACGCACGGAAAGGATCCCACCTCTGGAGCTAAGATTCAGAAATGGGCTCCTCTGGATGTGGGTGGGACTCTCGTGCTTCCTCTCGAGTGCAGACGGGTATGTCGGAGAACTTGTTGAGTTGCAGCAAGGTGTGAAAGACCCTTTGGAAGTTCCAGAGGTTAGGTGTGATTAGCCTCAAGACGCCTCAGCGGAAATGGGCCTCATCTTGCCTGGAGGGAGAACCTCCTGGATTTTCTCGAGTTGCGCAGGTGCTCTCGACTTATGACGGGGACCTCAGGGACCCGCTCTGGTGGACTCAGTAAAGGCCAGTCCACATGCGCGTTGCTCAGGGGCCTCTCGGGATTCCTCTCCCGTCGATGCCGGGGCCTACGACCTTGTGTGAATTCGGTGCCGGAACTTGAGGATTCCTCTCCAGTGCTGACATGGATCTTGGGGTACTTCTGGAGTCTCCCAGGGGAGTCAGTCGTAGTCTCGAGTGGGGGCATGCACGTGCGATTTCCTCCAGAGCTGTAGCAGCAGTGTCACGCTTCCCTTCGCGTGAATCAAGGGATCTGTGGCTTTCCCTAGAGACTTTCCCACGAGCTTTCCCACGGGGCTTTCCCACGAGGCTTTCCCACAGGCTGTCCCACGTGCCACCGTGGTGTGAGTCGATCCTCGGCTAGAAAGTCAAGGCAGTGCAGGGAAAACAGGTTTCCTGGAATGGACTGAGACATCTGGGGACTCTGCGAATGGTGGCACGACCCTTGAGTTCCTCTCGCCTTTCCTGTGGAGAGCGCCTCATCTTGAGATGCGACGGGAACGCCGGGAATTCATTACCAACCACACAGGGAAAGGATCCCTCCTCTCGAGCTACGAGGCGGACACGGGGCTCCTCTGGATGTGAGCGGAGCTCTTGTGCTTCCTCTCGAGTGGAGACGGGTATGTCATGGAAATTCTTGAGTTGCAGCAAGGGTGTGAAGGACCCTTTGGAAGTTCCAGAGATTAGGTGTGATTAGCCTCGAGACGCCTCAGCGAAATGGGCCTCATCTCGCCTGGAGGGCAGAACCTCCTGGATTTTCTCGAGTTGCGGCAGGTGCTCTCGACTTACGACAGGGACCTCAGGGACCCGCTCTGGTGGCCTCAGGAAAGGCCAGTCCCCATGCGATTTGCTCGGGGGCCGCTCGGGGATTCCTCTCCCATCGATGCCGGGCCCTAAGACCTTGTTGTGGAGTCGGTGTCGGAAACTGAGAATTCCCCTGCAGTGCTGACATCGCTCTTGGGTACTTCTGAAGTCTCCCCAGGGGAGTGAGTCCTCGTCTCCTAGTCGGGGTATGCACGTGCGCTTTCCTCCTGAGCTGTAGCAGCAGTGTCACGCTTCCCTTCCGTGGATCATAAGGATCTGTGGCTTTCC
>NW_017191885.1:0-10567 GCF_001704415.2 Capra hircus
GAGCGCTAATCAACTCGGCCATCCTGCTTCTCAGAGAATGGTGTCATTCATCCACCCTTGCGCACAACTCAAGAAGTTCCCCGACGTACCCCTCTCCACTCGAGAGGAAGCACGAGAGTCCTGCCCACATCCAGAGAAGCCCCGTTTCCGCCTCATAGATCGAGAGGTGGAATCCTTTCCCTGCGTTGTCGGGAAAGAATTCCCGGCGTTCCGGTCGCATCTCAAGAGGAGGCGGTCTCCACAGGAAACACGAGGGGATCTCCAGGGTCGTGACACCATTCCCTGAGTGCCAGAGATTTCTCAGTCCATTCCAGGGAAACCTGTTTTCCCTGCACTGCCTCGACTTTCAAGCCGAGGATCCACTCACACCACGGTGGCATGTGGGACAGCCCTGTGTGAAAGCCTCGTGGGAAAGCCTCGTGGAAAGCCTCGAGGAAAAGCCACAGATCCCTTGATCCACGCAAAGGGAAGTGTGACACTGCTGCTACAGCTCGGGAGGAGGAAAGCGCACGTGCATGCCCCCACTCGAGACGAGGACTGACTCCCCTGGGGAGACTCCAGAAGTACCCCAAGACCATGTCAGCACTGGAGAGGAATCCTCAGGTTCGGCACGGACTCCACAAAAGATCTTAGGCCCCGTCATTGACGGAGAGGAATCCCGAAAGGCCCCGGAGCAACTCGCATGGGGACTGGCCTTTCCTGAGGCCACCAGAGCGGGTCCCTGAGGTCCCCATTGTAAGTCGAGAGCACCTGCCGCACCTCGAGAAAATCCAGGAGGTTCTCCCTTCCAGGCGAGATTAGGCCCATTTCGCTGAGGGCATCTCGAGGCTAATCACACCTAACTTCTTGACTTTCCAAAGGGTCCTTCACACCCTTGCTGCAACTCAAGAAGTTCCCCAATATACCCGTCTCTACTGGAGAGGAAGCACGAGAGTCCCGCCTCATCCAGAGGAGCCCCGTTTCCGCCTCTAGCTCGAGAGCAGGGATATTTCCCTGCGTGGTCGGGAAAGAAATCCCGGCGTTCCGTCGCATCTCAAGAGGAGGTGCCTCTCCACAGGAAAGGCGAGAGGAACTCCAGGGTCGTGCCACCATTCCAGAGTCCCCAGATGTCTCAGTCCATTCCAGGGAAACTGTTTTCCCGGCACTGCCTCGACTTTCAAGCCGAGGATCGACTCACACCAAGGTGGCACGTGGGACAGCCCTGTGGGAAAGCCTCGAGGGAAAGCCTCGTGGGAAAGCCTCGAGGGAAAGTTGCAGATCCCTTGATCCACGCGAAGGGAAGCATGACACTGCTGCTACATCTCGGGTGGAAAGCGCACGTGCATGCCCCACTTGAGACGAGGACTGACTCCCCTGGGGCGACTCCAGCCGTACCCCAAGATCCATGTCAGCACTGGAGAGAATCCTCAGGTTCCGGCACCTACTCCACACAAGGTCTTAGCCCCGGCATTGACGAGAGAGGAATACGGAGAGGCCCAGAGCAACTCGCTTGGGACTGGCCTTCCTGAGGCCACCGGAGCGGGTCCGTGAGGTCCCCGTCGTAGTCGAGAGCACCTGCCACAACTCGAGAAAATCCAGGAGTTCTCCCCTCCAGGCGAGATGAGGCCCATTTCCCTGAGGCATCTCGAGGCTAATCACACCTAACGTCTGAACTTACAAAGGGTTTTCACACCCTTGCTGCAACTCAAGAAGTTCCCGACATACCCGTCTCCACTCGAGAGGAATCACGAGAGTCCCGCCCTCATCCAGAGGAGCCCCGTTTCCGCCTCCTAGCTCGAGAGGAGGGATCCTTTCCCTGCGTGTTCGGGAAAGAACTCCCGGCGTTTCCATCGCATCTCAAGAGGAGGCGCTCTCCACAGGAAAGGCGAGAGGAACTCCAGGGTCGAGCCATCATACACAGAGTCCCCAGATGTCTCAGTCCATTCCAGGGAAACCAGTTTTCCCTGCACTGCCTCGACTTTCAAGCCGAGGATCGACTCACACCACGGTGGCACGTGGGACAGCCCTGTGGGAAAGCCTCGTGGGAAAGCTCTGCAAAAACCTCGATGAAAGCCACAGATTTCTTTATCCACGCGAAGGGAAGCATGACACTGCTGCTACAGCTCGGAGGAAAGTGCACGTGCATGACCTTAGTCGAGACGAGGACTGAATCCCCGGTGGAGACTCCAGAAGTACCCAAGATCCTTGTCAGCACTGGAGAGGAATCCTCAGGTTCCGGCACCGTCTCCACACAACGTCTTAGGCCCCGGCATCAACGGGAGAGGAATCCGAAGGCCCCCAGCAACTCGCATGGGGACTGGCCTTTCCTGAGGCCACCAGACCAGTCCTGAGGTCCTCGTCTTAAGTCGAGAGCACCTGTGGCAACTCTAGAAAATCCAGGAGATTCTCCCCTCCAGGCGAGATGAAGCCCATTTCCGCGGAGGCGTCTCGAGGCTAATCAACCTGGCCTCTGGAACTTCCAAAGGGTCCTTCACACCCTTGCTGCAACTCAAGAAGTTCCCCGACGTACCCCTCTCCACTCGAGAGGAAGCACGAGAGTCCTGCCCACATCCAGAGAAGCCCCGTTTCCGCCTCATAGATCGAGAGGTGGAATCCTTTCCCTGCGTTGTCGGGAAAGAATTCCCGGCGTTCCGGTCGCATCTCAAGAGGAGGCGGTCTCCACAGGAAACACGAGGGGATCTCCAGGGTCGTGACACCATTCCCTGAGTGCCAGAGATTTCTCAGTCCATTCCAGGGAAACCTGTTTTCCCTGCACTGCCTCGACTTTCAAGCCGAGGATCCACTCACACCACGGTGGCATGTGGGACAGCCCTGTGTGAAAGCCTCGTGGGAAAGCCTCGTGGGAAAGCCTCGAGGAAAAGCCACAGATCCCTTGATCCACGCAAAGGGAAGTGTGACACTGCTGCTACAGCTCGGGAGGAAAGCGCACGTGCATGCCCCACTCGAGACGAGGACTGACTCCCCTGGGGAGACTCCAGAAGTACCCCAAGACCATGTCAGCACTGGAGAGGAATCCTCAGGTTCCGGCACGGACTCCACAAAGATTTTAGGCCCCGTCATTGACGGGAGAGGAATCCCGAAAGGCCCCGGAGCAACTCGCATGGGGACTGGCCTTTCCTGAGGCCACCAGAGCGGGTCCCTGAGGTCCCCATTGTAAGTCGAGAGCACCTGCCGCACCTCGAGAAAATCCAGGAGGTTCTCCCTTCCAGGCGAGATTAGGCCCATTTCTGCTGAGGCATCTCGAGGCTAATCACACCTAACTTCTTGACTTTCCAAAGGGTCCTTCACACCCTTGCTGCAAATCAAGAAGTTCCCCAATATACCCGTCTCTACTGGAGAGGAAGCACGAGAGTCCCGCCCTCATCCAGAGGCAGCCCCGTTTCCGCCTCATAGCTCGAGAGCAGGGATATTTCCCTGCGTGGTCGGGAAAGAAATCCCGGCGTTCCCGTCGCATCTCAAGAGGAGGTGCTCTCCACAGGAAAGGCGAGAGGAACTCCAGGGTCGTGCCACCATTCCCAGAGTCCCCCAGATGTCTCAGTCCATTCCAGGGAAACTTGTTTTCCCGCACTGCCTCGACTTTCAAGCCGAGGATCGACTCACACCAAGGTGGCACGTGGGACAGCCCTGTGGGAAAGCCTCGAGGGAAAGCCTCGTGGGAAAGCCTCGAGGGAAAGTTGCAGATCCCTTGATCCACGCGAAGGGAAGCATGACACTGCTGCTACATCTCGGGTGGAAAGCGCACGTGCATGCCCCCACTTGAGACGAGGACTGACTCCCCTGGGGCGACTCCAGCCGTACCCCAAGATCCATGTCAGCACTGGAGAGGAATCCTCAGGTTCCGGCACCTACTCCACACAAGGTCTTAGGCCCCGGCATTGACGAGAGAGGAATACGGAGAGGCCCCAGAGCAACTCGCTTGGGGACTGGCCATTCCTGAGGCCACCGGAGCGGGTCCGTGAGGTCCCCGTCGTAAGTCGAGAGCACCTGCCACAACTCGAGAAAATCCAGGAGGTTCTCCCCTCCAGGCGAGATGAGGCCCATTTCCCCTGAGGCATCTCGAGGCTAATCACACCTAACGTCTGGAACTTACAAAGGGTCTTTCACACCCTTGCTGCAACTCAAGAAGTTCCCCGACATACCCGTCTCCACTCGAGAGGAATCACGAGAGTCCCGCCCTCATCCAGAGGAGCCCCGTTTCCGCCTCCTAGCTCGAGAGGAGGGATCCTTCCCTGCGTGGTCGGGAAAGAATTCCCGGCATTTCCGTCGCATCTCAAGAGGAGGCGCCCTGCACAGGAAAGGCAAGAGGAACTCCACGGTCGTGCCACCATTCCCAGAGTCCCCCAGATGTCTCAGTCCATTCCAGGGAAACCTGTTTTCCCTGCACTGCCTCGACTTTCAAGCCGAGGATCGACTCACACCACGGTGGCACGTGGGCAGCCTTGTGGGAAAGCCTCGTGGGAAAGCATCGTGGGAAAGCCTCGAGGGAAAGCCACAGATCCCTTGATCCACGCGAAGGGAAGCGTGACACTGCTGCTACAGCAGGGGAGGAAAGCGCACGTGCATGCCCCCACTCGAGACGAGGACTGATTCCACAGGGGAGACTCAGGAAGTACCCCAAGATCCATGTCAACACTGGAGAGGAATCCTCAGGTTCCGGCACCGACTCCACACAAGGTCTTAGGCGGCGGCATCGATGGGAGAGGAATACCGAGAGGCCTCCGAGCAACTCGCATGGGGACTGGCCTTTCCTGAGGCCACCAGATCATGTTCCTGAGGTTCCCGTCATAAGTCGAGAGCACCTGCCGCAACTCGAGAAAATCCAGGAGGTTCTCCCCTCCAGGCGAGATGAGGCCCATTTCCGCTGAGGCGTCCTGAGGCTAATCACACCTGACCTCTGGAACTTCCAAAGGATCCTTCACACCTTTGCTGCAACTCAAGAAGTTCCCTGACATACCCGTCTCCACTCGAGAGGAAGCACGAGAGTCCCGACCACATCCAGAGGAGCCCCGTTTCCACCTCCTAGCTCGAGAGGAGGGTTCCTTTCCCTGCGTGTTCAGGAAAGAATTCCTGGCCTTCCCATCGCAGCTCAAGAGGGGGCGCTCTCTAGAGGAAAGGCGAGAGGAACTACAGGGTTGTGCCACGATTCCCAGAGTCCCCCAGATGTCTCAGTCCACTCCAGGGAAACGTGTTTTCCTTTCACTGCCTCGACTTTCAAGCCGAGGAATGACTCACACCACGGTGGCACGTTGGACAGCCATTTGGGAAAGCCTCGTGGGAAAGCCTCGTGGGAAAGACTCGGGGGAAAGCCACAGATTCCTTCATCCACGCGAAGGGAAGCGTGACACTACAGCTACAGCTCGGGAGGAAAGCGCACGTGCATGCCCCAACTCGAGACGAGGACTGACTCCCTTAGGGAGACTCCAAAAGTACCCCCAGGAACCATGTCAGCAGTGGAGTGGAATCCTCCGGTTCCTGCACCGACTCTACACAAGGTCTTAGGCCCCAGCATCGACGGGAGAGGAATCCCGAGAAGCCCCATGCAACTAGCATGGGGACTGGCCTTTCCTGGCCTTTCCTGAGGCCACCAGAGCGGGTCCCTGAGGTCCCAGTCGTAAGTGGAGAGCACCTGCCGCAACTCGAGAATATCCATTAGGTTCTCCCCTCCAGGCGAGATGAGGTCCTTTTCCGATGAGGCTCCTCAAGGCTAATCACAATTAAACGCTGGAATTTCCCACGGGTCCTTCACACCCTTGCTGCAACTCAAGAAGTTCCCCGTCATACCCGACTCCACTCGAGAAGAAGGACGAGAGTCCCGCCCACATACAGAGGAGCCCCGTTTCCGGCCTCATAGCTCTAGAGGAGGGATCCTTTCCTTGCGTGGTCTGGAAAGTATACCCGGCGTTTCCGTCGCATCTCAAGAGGAGGCGCTCTCCACTTGAAACGGGAGAGGAACTCCAGGTTCGTGCCACCGTTCCCACACTCCCCGAGATGTCTCATTCCATTCCACGGAAACCTTTTTTCCCTGCACTGCCTCGACTTTCAAGCTGAGGATCGACTCACACCACGGTGGCATGTGGGACAGCCCTGTGGGAAAGCCTCGTGAGAAAGTCTCCTGAGAAAGCCTCGAGGGAAAGCCAAAGATCCCATGATCCACGCGAAGGGAAGCGTGACACTGCTGCTACAGCTCGGGAGGAAAACCCACGTGCATATCCCCACTCGCGAAGAGGAATGACTCCCCTGGGAGACTCCAGAGGTACCCATGATCCATGTCAGCACTGGAGAGGAATCCTCAGGATCCGGCACAGACTCCACACAAGGTCCCAGGGCCCGGCATCGGCGGGAGAGGAATCCCGAGAGGCCCCCGAGCAACTGCATGGGGACTGGCCTTTCCTGAGGCCACCAGAGCGGGTCCCTGAGGTCCCAGTCGTAAGTCGACAGCACCTGCCGCAACTCGAGAAAAGTCCAGGAGGTTCTCCCCTCCAGGAGAGTTGAGGCCCATTTCTGCTGAGGCGTCTCGAGGCTAATCACACCTAACCTCTCGAACTTCCAAAGGGTCCTTCACACCCTTGCTGCAACTCAAGAAGTTCCCCGACATACCCGTCTCCACTCGAGAGGAAGCACGAGAGTCCCGCCCAAATCCAGAGCAGCCCCCGTTTCCGCCTCATACCTCGAGCGGAGGGATCCTTTCCCTGCGTGGTCGGAAAAGAATTCCCGGCGTTCCCGTCGCATCTCAAGAGGAGGCGCTCTCCACCGGAAAGGTGAGAGGAACTCCAGGGTCTTGCCACCATTCCCAGAGTCCCCCAGATGTCTCAGTCCATTCCAGAGAAACCTGTTTTCCCTGCACTGCGTCGACTTTCAAGCCGAGGATCGACTCACACCACGGTGGCACGTGGGACAGCCCTGTGGAAAGCCTCGTGGAAAAGCCTCTTGGGAAAGCGTCGAGGGAAAGCCACAGATCCGTTGATCCACGGGAAGGGAAGCGTGACACTGCTGCTACAGCTCGGGAGGAAAGCGCACGTGCATGCCCCCACTCGAGTAGAGGACTGACTGCCCTGGGGAGACTCCAGAAGTACCCCAAGGTCTATGTCAGCACTGGAGAGGAATCCTCAGGTTACAGCACCGACTCCCCACAAGAACTTATGCTCCGGCATCAACGGGAGAGGAATCCCGAGAGGCCCCCAAGCTACTCACATGGGGACTGGCCTTTCATGAGGCTACCAGAACGGGTCCCTGAGGTCCCCATCGTAAGTCGAGAGCACCTGCCACAACTCGAGAAAATCCAGGAGGTTCTCCCATCCAGGCGAGATGAGGCCCATTTCCGCTGAGGCGTCTGGAGTCTAATCACTTCTAATATCTGGAACTTCCAAATGGAAATTCACACCATTGCTGCAACTCAAGAAGTTCCCCGACATACCCGTCTCCACTTGAGACGAAGCACGAGAGTCCCGCCACATCCAGAGGAGCCCCGTTTCCGCCTCCTACCTCGAGAGGAGGTATCCTTTCCCTGCGTGGTCGGGAAAGAATTCCCGGCATTTCCGTCGCATCTCAAGAGGAGGCGCTCTCCACAGGAAAGGCGAGAGGAACTCCAGGGTCGTGCTACCATTCCCAGAGTCCCCCAGATGCCTCAGTCCATTCCAGGGAAACCTGTTTACCCTGTACTGCCTCGACTTTCAAGCCGAGTATCGACTCACACCACGGTGGCACGTGGGACAGCCCTGTGGGAAAGCCTCGTGGGAAAGCCTCGTGGGAAAGCCTCGAGGGAAAGCCTCGTGTGAAAGCCTCGAGGAAAAGCCACAGATCCCTTGATCCACGAGAAGGGAAGCAGGACACTGCTGCTACAGCTCGGGAGGAAAGCGCATGTGCATGCCCCCACTCGAGACGAGGACTGACTCCCCTGGGGAGACTCGAGAAATACCCCAAGATCCATGTCAGCACTGGAGAGGAATTCTCAGGTTCCGGCACTGACTCCACACAAGGTCTTAGGCCACAGCATCGACGGGAAGGAATCCCGAGAGGCCCCCGAGCAACTTGCACGGGGACTTGCCTTTCCTGAGGCCACCAGAGCGGGTCCCTGAAGTCCCCGGTCGGTAAGTCGAGAGCACCTGCCGCAACTCGACAAAATCCAGGAGGTTCTCCCCTCCAAGCGAGATGAGGCCCATTTCCGCAGAGGCGCCTCGAGGCTAATCACACCTAACCTCTGGAACTTCCAAAGGGTTCTTCACACCCTTGCTGGCAACTCAAGAAGTTCCCTGACATACCCGTCTCCACTTGAGAGGAAGCACGAGAGTCCCGGCCACATCCAGAGGAGCCCCGTTTCCGCCTCCTAGCCTGGAGATGAGGGATTCTTTCCCTGCGTGGTCCTGAAAAAATTCCCGGCGTTCCCGTCGCATCTCAAGAGGAGGCGCTCTCCACAGGAAAGGTGAGAGGAACTCCAGGGTCGTGCCACCATTCCCAGAGACAACCAGATGTCTCAGTCCATTCCAGGGAAAACTGTTTTCCCTGCACTGCCTCGACTTTCAAGCCGAGGATCGACTCAAACCACGGTGGCACGTGGGAAAGCCCTGTGTGAAAGCCTCGTCGGAAAGCCCCTGATCCCTTGATCCACGCGAAGGGAAGTACGACCCTGCTGCTACAGTTCGGGAGGAAAGCGCACGTGCATGCCCCCACTCGAGTCGAGGACTGACTCCCCTGGGGAGACTCCAGAATTACCCCAAGGTCCATGTCAGCACTGGAGAGGAATCCTCAGGTTCCGGCACTGACTCCACACAACGTCTTAGGCCCCGGCATCGACGGGAGAGGAATCCTGACAGGCCCCCGTGAAACTCGCAAGGAAATGGCCTTTCCTGAAGCCACCAGAGCAGGTCCCTGTGGTCGCCGGTCATAAGTCGAGAGCACCTGCCAAAACTCGATCAACTCCAGGAGGTTCTACCCTCCAGGCGAGATCAGGCCCATTTCCGCTGAGGCGTCCTGAGGCTAATCACACCTGTACTCTGGAACTTCCGAAGGGTCCTCCACACCCTTGCTGCATCTCAAGAAGTTCCCCGACATACCCGTCTCCACTCGAGAGGAAGCACGAGAGTCCCGACCATATCCAGAAGAGCCCCGTTTCCACCTCCTAGCTCGAGAAGAAGAGATCCTTTCCCTGCGTGCTCGGGAAAGAATTCCCGCATTCCCGTCGCTTCTCAAGAGAAGGCATCTCTCCACAGGAAAGGCGAGAGGAACTCCAGGGTCGTGCCACCATTCGCAGAGTCCCCAAGATGTCTCAGTTCATTCCAGGGAAACCTGTTTTCCTGCACTGTTTTGACTTTCAAGCCGAGGATCAACTCACACCACGGTGGCACGAGGGACAGCCCTGTGGGAAAGCCTCGTGGGAAAGCCTCGTGTGAAAGCCTCCAGGGAAAGCCACAGTTCCCTTGATCCAAGCATAGGGAAGCCTGACACTGCTGCTTCAGCTCAGGAGGAAAGCGCACGTGCATGCCCCCACTTGAGACGAGGACTGACTCCCCTGGGGAGACTCCAGAAGTACCCCAAGATCCATGTCAGCACTGGAGAGGAATCCTCAGATACCGGCACCGACTCCACACAAGGTCTGAGGCCCTGACATCGATGGGAGACGAATCCCGAGAGGCCCCCGAGCAACTCGAATGGGGACTGGCTTTTCCTGAGGCCACCAGAGCGCGTCCCTGAGGTCCCCGTCGTAAGTCGAGAGCACCTGCCGCAACTCGAGAAAATCCAGGAGGTTCTCCCCCTCCAGGCGAGATGCGGCCCATTTCCGCAGAGGCTTCTCGAGGCTATTCACACCTAACCTCTGGAACTTCCAAAGTCCTTCACACAGCGCAAAGGTCCTTCACAAAAGCAATATGCCCGTCTCCACTCGAGAGGAAGCAGGAAAAGTCCGCCCACATCAAGAGAGGCCACGTTTCCGCCTCCTAGCTCGAGAGGTTTGATCCTTTCCCTGCGAGGTGGGGAAAAGATCGCGGCGTTCCCGTCGCATGAGGTGCGCTCTCCAGGAGAAAAAGCGAGAGGAACTCCAGGTTCGTGCCACCATTGCCAGAGTCCCCCAGAAGTCTCAGTCCATTCCAGGGAACCTGGTTTACCTGCACTGCCTCCACTTTCAAGCCGAGGATCGACTCACACCACGGTGGCACGGGACAGCCCTGTCGCCTGTGGGAAAGCCTCATGGGAAAGCCTCGTGGGAAAGCCTCGTGGGAAAGCCTCGTGGGAAAGCCTCGTGGGAAAGCCTCCAGGGAAAGCCACAGTTCCCTTGATCCAAGCATAGGGAAGCCTGACACTGCTGCTTCAGCTCAGGAGGAAAGGCACGGTGCATGCCCCCACTTGAGACGAGGACTCACTCCCCTGGGGAGACTCCAGAAGTACCCCAAGATCCATGTCAGCACTGGAGAGGAATCCTCAGATACCGGCACCGTCTCCACACAAGGTCTGAGGCCCTGACATCGACGGAGACGAATCCCGAGAGGCCCCGAGCAACTCGAATGGGGACTGGCTTTTCCTGAGGCCACCAGAGCGCGTCCCTGAGGTCCCCCGTCGTAAGTCGAGAGCACCTGCC
>NW_017191886.1:0-10567 GCF_001704415.2 Capra hircus
GGCTTTCCCTCGAGGCTTTCCTCGGAGTTTTCCACAAGGCTTCCCACAGTCTGTCCCACGTGCCCCCCTTGGTGTGAGTCGATCCTCGGCTTGAAAGTCGAGGCAGTGCAGGAAAAGTTCCCTGGAATGGACTGAGACATCTGGGGGACTCTGGGAATGGTGACACGACCCTGGAGTTCCTCTCGCTTTTCTGTGGAGAGCGCTCCTCTTGAGATGCGACAGGAACGCCGGGAATTCTTTCCCAACGCAGGGAAAGGATCCTCCTCTCGAGCAAGTAGGCGGAAACGGGCTCCTCTGGATTTGGGCGGGACTCTCGTGCTCCTCTCGAGTGGAGACGGGATGTCGGGAACTTCTTGAGTTGCAGTAAAGGGTGTGAAGGAACCTTTGGAAGTTCCAGAGGATAGGTGTGATTAGCCTCGAGACACCTCAGCGGAAATGGGCCTCATCTCGCCTGGAGGGGGAGAACCTCCTGGATTTTCTCGAGTTGTGGCAGGTGCTCTCGACTTCCGACGGGGACCTCAGGGACCCGCTCTGGTGGCCTCAGGAAAGGCCAGTCCCCATGCGAGAAGCGGGGGCCTCTTGGGATTCCTCTCCCGTCGATGCCGGGTCCTAAGACCTTGTGTGGAGTCGGTGCCGGAACCTGAGGATTCCTCTCCAGTGCTGACATGGAGTTGGGGTTTCTGGAGTCTCCCAGGGAGAAAGTCCTCGTCTCTAGTGGGGGCATGCACGTGCGCTTTCCTCCCGAGCTGTAGCAGCTTGTCACGCTTCCCTTTGCGTGAATCAAGGGATCTGTGGCTTTCCCTCGAGGTTTTCCACGAGGGTTTCCACGAGACTTTCCCACAGGGCTGTCCCACGGCCATCCGTGTGTGAGTCGATCCTCGGCTTGAGAGTCAAGACAGTGCAGGGAAAACAGGTTTCCCTGGAATGGACTGAGACATCTGGGGGACTCTCGGAATGGTGGCACGACCTTGGAGTTCCTCTCGCCTTTTCTGTGGAGAGCGCCTCCTCTTGAGATGCGACGGAATGCCGGGAATTCTTTCCCGACACGCAGGGAAAGAATCCCTCCTCTCGAGCTAGGAGGTGGAAACGGGGCTCCTCTGGATGTCGGCGGACTCTCGTGCTTCCTCTCGAGGGAAGATGGGTATGTCGGGAACTTCTTGAGTTGTAGCAAGGGTGTGAAGGACCCTTTTGAAGTTCCAAAGGTTAGGTGTGATTAGCTTCGAGACGCCTCAGCAGAAATGGCCTCATCTCGCCTGGAGGGGAGAACCTCCTGGATTTTCTCGAGTTGTGGCAGGTGCTCTCGACTTACACGGGGACCTCAGGGACCCTCTCTGCTGGCCTCAGGAAAGTCCAGTCCCATGCGAGTTGCTTGGAGGCCTCTCGGGATTCCTCTCCCGACGATGCCGGGCCTAAGACGTTGTGTGGAGTCGGTGCCGGAACATTAGGATTCCTCTCCAGTGCTGACATGGATCTTGGGTACTTCAGGAGTCTCCCCAGGGAGTCAGTCTCGTCTCGAGTGGGGCCTGCACGTGGCTTTCCCCTCGAGCTGTAGCAGCTGTGTTGCGTTTCTCTTCGCGTGGATCAAGGGATCTGTGGTTTTCCCTCGAGGCTTTCCTGAGGCTTTCCCACGAGGCTTTCCCACAGGGCTCTCCCACGTGCCACCGTGGTGTGAGTCGATCCTCGGCTTGAAAGTCGAGGCAGTGCAGGGAAAACAGGTTTCCTTGGATTGGACTGAGGCATCTGGGGGACTCTGGGAATGGTGGCACGACCCTGGAGATCCTCTCGCCTTTCCTGTGGAGAGCGCCTCCTCTTGAGATGCGACGGGAAGGCCGGGAATCTTTCCCGACCACGCAGGGAAAGGATCCTCCTCTCGAGCTAGAGGCGGAACGGGGCTCCTCTGGATGTGGGCGGGACTCTCGTGCTCCCTGTCGAGTGGAGACCGGGTATGTCGGGAACTTCTTGAGTTGCAGCAAGGGTGTGAAGGACGCTTTGGAAGTTCCAGAGGTTAGGTGTGATTTTGCCTGGAGATGTCTTAGCGGAAACGGGCCTCATCTCGCCTGCAGGGGAGAACCTCCTGGATTTTCTCGAGTTGCGGCAGGTGGTCTCGACTTACGACGGGGACCTCAGGGACCTGCTTCTGGTGGCCTCAGGAAAGGCCAGTCCCCATGCGAGTTCCTCGGGGGCCTCTCGGGATTCCTCTCCCGTCGATGCCGGGTCCTAAGACCTTGTGTGGCGTCGGTGGCAACCTGAGGATTCCTCTGCAGTGCCGACATGGATCTTCGGGACTTCTGGAGTCTCCCCAGGGGAGTCAGTCTCGTCTCTAGTGGGGGCATGCACGTGCGATTTCCTCCCGAGCTGTAGCAGCAGTGTCACGCTTCCCTTCGCCTGGATCAAGGGATCTGTGGCTTTCCCTCGAGGCTTTCCCACGACGCTTTCCACCAGGCTTTCCGACGAGGCTTTCCCCACAGTGATGTCCCACAGTGCCAACCGTGGTGTCAGTCGATCCTCGGCTTGAAAGTCGAGGCCAGTGCCGGGAAAACAGGCTTCCGTGGAATGGACTGAGACATCTGGGGGATCTGGGAATGGTGGCACGACACTGGGAGTTCCTCTCGGCCTTTCCTGTGGACAGCGCCCCCTCTTGAGATGTGACGGGAACGCCGGGAATTCTTTCCCGAACCACGCAGGGAAAGGATCCCTCCTCTCGAGCTATGAGGCGGAAACGGGGGCTCCTCTGGATGTGGGCGGGTCTCTCGTGCTTCCTCTCGAGTGGAAACGGGTATGTCGGGGAACTTCTTGAGTTGCAGAAAGGGTGTGAAGGACCCTTTGGAACTTCCAGGAGGTTAGGTGTGATTAGCCTGGGACGCCACAGAGGAAACGGGGCCTCATCTCGCCTGGAGGGGAGAACCTCCTGGATTTTCTCGAGTTGCGGCAGTTGCTCTCCGACCTATGACGGGGACCTCAGGGACCCGCTCTGATGTCCTCAGGAAAGGCCAGTCCCATGCTAGTTGCTCGGGCCTCTCCGGGATTCCTCTCCCGTCGATCCCGGGGCCTAAAACCTTGTTTGGAGTCGGTGCTGGAACGTGAGGATTCCTCTCCAGTGCTGACATGGATCCTGGGCTACTTCTGGAGTCTCCCCAGGGGAGTCAGTCCTCGTCTCGAGTGGGGGCATGCACGTGCGTTTTCCTCCCGAGCTGCAGCAGCAGTGTCACGCTTCCCTTCGCCTGGATCAAGGGATCTGTGGCTTTCCCTCGAGGCTTTCCCAAAGGGCTGTCCCACGTGCCACCGTGGTGTGAGTAGATCCTCGTCCTGACATTCGAGGCAGTGTAGGGAAACAGGTTTCCCTGGAATGGACTGAGACATCTGGGTACTCTGGGAATGGTGGCACGACCCTGGAGTTCCGCTCGCATTTCCTGTGGAGAGCGCCTCCTCTTGAGATGCGACAGGAACGCCGGGAATTCTTTCCCGACCATGCAGGGAAAGGATCCCTCCTCTCGAGCTAGGTAGGCGGCAACGGGGTTCCTCTAGATGTGGGTGGGACTCTCGTGCTTCCTCTCGAGTGGAGACGGGTAGGTCGGCGAGCTTCTTTAGTTTTAGCAAGTGTGTGAAGGACCCTTTGGAAGTTCCAGAGGTTTGGTGTGATTAGCCTCGAGACGCCTCAGTGGGAATGGGCCTCATCTCGCCTGGAAGGGAGAACGTCCTGGATTTTCTCGAGTTGCGGCAGGTGCTCTTGACTTACGACGGGGAATCAGGAACCGCCGCTGGTGCCCTCAGGAAAGACAGGTCCCCATACGAGATGCTCGGGGGCCTCTCGGGATTCCTCTCCCCTGATGCCAGGGCCTAAGACCTTGTGTGGAGTAGGTGCCGGAAGCTGAGGATTCCTCTCCAGTGCTGACATGGAACTTGGGGTACTTCAGGAGTCTCCCAAGGGGAGTCAGTCCTCGTCTCGAGTGTGGGCATGCAAGTGCGCTTTCCTCCCGAGCTGTAGCAGCATTGTCTCGCTTCCCTTCGCTTGGGATCAAGGGATCTGTGGCTTTCCCTCGAGGCTTTCCCATGAGGCTTTCCCACGAGGCTTTCCCACAGGGTTGTCCCACGTGCCACCATGGTGTGAGTCGATCCTCGGCTTGAAAGTCGAGGCACTGCAGGGAAAACAGGTTTCCCTGGAATAGACTGGAGACATCTGGGGGACTCTGGGAATGTTGGCATGACCCTGGAGTTCCTCTCGCCTTTCCTGTGGAGAGCGCCTCTCTTGAGATGCGACGGAACCCCCGGGAATTCTTTCCCGACGACGCAGGGAAAGGATCCCTCTCCTCGAGCTAGGAGGCGGAAACGGGGCTCCTCTGGATTGGGCGGGACTCTCGTGCTTTCCTCTTGATTGGAGACCGGTATGTCGGGGGAACTTCTTGAGTTGCAGCAAGGGTGTGAAGGACCCTTTGGAAGTTCCAGAGGTTAGTTGTGATTAGCCTGGGAAGCCTCAGAGGGAAATGGGCCTCATCTCCCCTGGAGGGAGAACCTCCTGCATTATCTCGAGTTGGTGCAGGTGTTCTGGCGTTATGACGGGGACCTCAGGGGCCCGCTCCGGTGGCCTCAGGAAAGGCCATTCCCCATGCGAAATGCTCGGGGGCCTCTCGGGATTCCTCTCCCGTCGATGCCGGGGCCTACGACCTTGTGTGGAGTCAGTGCCGGAACCTGAGGATTCCTCTCCAGTGCTGACATGGATCTTGGGGTACTTCTGGAGTCTCCACAGGGGAGTCAGTCCTCGTCCCGAGTAAGGGCATGCACGTGAACTTTCCTCCCGAGCTGTAGCAGCAGTGTCACCCCTCCCACTTCGCGTGGATCAAGGGATCTGTGGCTTTCCCTCGAGGCTTTCCCAGGAGACTTTCCCACGAGGCCTTCCCACAGGGCTGTCCCACGTGCCACCGTCGTGTGAGTCAATCCTCGGCTTGAAAGTCGAGGCAGTGCAGGGGAAAACAGGTTTCCCTGGAATAGACTGAGACATCTGGGGGACTCTTGGAATGGTGGAACGACCCTGGAGTTCCTCACGCCTTTCCTGTGTAAAGCGTCCCCTCTTGAGATGCGACGGGAACGCCGAGAATTCTTTCCCGACCACGCAGGGAAAGGATCCCTCCTCTCGAGCTATGAGGCGGAAACGAGGCTACTCTGGATGTGGGCGGGACTCTCGTGCTTCCTCTCTAGTGGAGACGGGTATGTCGGGGAACTTCTTGTGTTGCAGCAAGGATGTGAAGGTCGTTTTGGAAGTTCCAGAGTTTAGGTGTGATTAGCCTGGGGACGCCTCAGAGGAAATGGCCTCATCTCGCCTGGAGGGGAGAACATCCTGGATTTTCTCGAGTTGGGGCAGGTGCTCTCGACTTATGACGGGGATCTCAGGGACCCGCTCTGATATCCTCAAGAAAGGACAGTCCCCATGCTAGTTACTCGGGGCCTCTCGGGATTCCTCTCCCGTCGATGCTGGGGCCTAAGACCTTGTTTGGAGTCGGTGCTGGAACGTGAGGATTCCTCTCCAGTGCTGACGTGGATCTCGGGCTACTTCTGGAGTCTCCCCAGGGGAGTCAGTCCTCGTCTCGAGTGGGGCATGCACGTGCGCTTTCCTCCCGAGCTGCAGCAGCAGTGTCTCGCTTCCCTTCTCGTGAATCAAAGCAACTGTGGCATCCCTTGAGGCTTTACCACGAGGCTTTCTCTCGAGGCTTTCCCACGAGGCTTTCCCACAGGGCTGTCCCACTTGCCACCGTGGTGTGAGTCGATCCTCGGCTTGAAAGTCGAGGCAGTGCAGGGAAAACAGGTTTCCCTGGAATGGCCTGAGACATCTGGGGGACTCAGGGAATGGTGGTACGACCCTGGAGTTCCTCTCGCCTTTCCTGTGGAGATCGCCTCCTCTTGAGATGCGCCCGGGAACACTGGTAACTCTTTCCCGATCACTGAGGGAAAGGATCCCTCCTCTCGAGCTAGGAGGCGGAAACGGGGCTCCTCTGAATTTGGGCGGGACTCTCGTGCTTCCTCTCGAATGGAGACGAGTATGTTGGGGATCTTCTTGAGTTGCAGCAAGGGTGTGAAGGACCCTTTGTAAGTTCCAGAGGTTAGGTGTGATTAGCCTTGAGACACCTCAGCGGAAAATGTTCCTCATCTCGCCTGGAAGGGAAAACTTCCTGGATTTTCTCAAGTTGAGGCAGGTGCTACGGACTTAGGACAGGGAACTCAGGGACCCGCTCTGGTGGCCTCAGGAAAGGCCAGTCCCCCATGGGAGTTGCCTCGGGCGCATCTCGAGAATCCTCTCCCATTGGTGCCGGGGCCTAAGACCTTGTGTGGAGTCGGTGCCTGAAACTGAGGATTCCTCTCCAGTGCTGATATGGATCTTGGAGTACTTCTGGAGTCTCCCCAGGGGAGTCAGTCTTTGTCTCGAGTGGGGGCATGCACGTGCGCTTTCCTCCCGAGCTGTAGCAGCAGTGTCACGGTTCCCTTCGCGTGATCAAGGGATCTGTGGCTTTCCCTCGAGGCTTTCCCCAAGGGGCTTTCCCACAGGGCTGTCCCACGTGCCACGTGGTGTGAGTCGATCCTCGCTGAAAGTCGAGGCAGTGCAGGGAAAACAGGTTTCCCTGGAATGGACTGAGACATCTGGGGCTCTGGGAATGGTGGCACGACCCTGGAGTTCCTCTCGCTTTCCTGTGGAGAGCGCCTCCTCTTGAGATGCGACGGGAACGCGGAAATTCTTTCCGACCACCCGCAAAGGGAAAGATCCTTCTCTCGAGCTATGAGGCGGAAACGGGGCTCCTCTGGATGTGGGCGGGACTCTCGTGCTTCCTCTCGAGTGGAGACGGGTATGTCGGGGAACTTCTTGAGTTGCAGCAAGGGTGTGAAGGACCCTTTGGAAGTTCCAGAGGTTAGGTGTGATTAGCCTGGGGACGCCTCAGAGGAAATGGGCCTCATCTCGCCTGGAGGGGAGAACCTCCTGGATTTTCTCGAGTTGGCGCAGGTGCTCTGGCGTTACGACGGGGACCTCAGGGACCCGCTCTGGTGGCCTCAGGAAAGGCCAGTCCCCATGCGAGTTGCTCGGGGCCTCTCGGGATTCCTCTCCGTCGATGCCGGGGCCTAAGACCTTGTGTGGAGTCGGTGCGGAACTGAGGATTCCTCTCCAGTGGCTGACATGGATCTTGGGTACTTCTGGAGTCTCCCCAGGGAGTCAGTCCTCGTCTCGAGTGGGCATGCACGTGCGCTTTCCTCCCGAGCTGTAGCAGCAGTGTCACGCTTCCCTTCGCGTGGATCAAGGGATCTGTGGCTTTCCCTCCTTTCCGACGAGACTTTCCCAGGAGGCTTTCCAACAGGGCTGTCCCACGTGCCACCGTGTGTGAGTCAATCCTCGGCTTGAAAGTCGAGGCAGTGCAGGGAAAACAGGTTTCCCTGGAATGGACTGAGACATCTGGGGGACTCTGGGAATGGTGGAACGACCCTGGAGTTCCTCACGCCTTTCCTGTGTAGAGCGTCCCCTCTTGAGATGCGACGGGAACGCCGGAATTCTTTCCCGACCACGCAGGGAAAGGATCCCTCCTCTCGAGCTATGAGGCGGAAACGGGGCTCCTCTGGATGTGGGCGGGACTCTCGTGCTTCCTCTCGAGTGGAGACGGGTATGTCGGGGACTTCTTGTGTTGCAGCAAGGGTGTGAAGGACGTTTTTGGAAGTTCCAGAGTTTAGGTGTGATTAGCCTGGGACGCCTCAGAGGAAATGGGCCTCATCTCGCCTGGAGGGGAGAACCTCCTGGATTTTCTCGAGTTGCGGCAGGTGCTCTCGACTTATGACGGGGACTCAGGGACCCGCTCTGGTGCCTCAGAAAAGGCCAGTCCCCATGCGAGTTGCTCGGGGCCTCTCGGGATTCCTCTCCCCGTCGATGCCGGGGCCTAAGACCTTGTTGGGAGTCGGTGCCGAACCTGAGGATTCCTCTCCAGTGCTGACGTGGATCTTGGGGTACTTCTGGAGTCTCCCAGGGGAGTCAGTCCTCGTCTCGAGTGGGGCTTGCACGTGCGCTTTCCTCCCGAGCTGTAGCAGCAGTGTCACGCTTCCCTTCGTTTGATCAAAAACTGTGGCTTTCCCTCGAGGCTTTCCCACGAGGCTTTCCCTCGAGTCTTTCCCACAGGGCTGTCCCACGTGCCACCGTGGTGTGAGTCGATCCTCGCTTGAAAGTCGAGGCAGTGCAGGGAAAACAGGTTTCCCTGGAATGCACTGAGACATCTGGGGACTCTGGGAATGGTGGCACGACCCTGGAGTTCCTCTCTCCTTTCCTGTGGAGAGCGCCTCCTCTTGAGATGCGACGGGAACGCCGGGAATTCTTTCCCGACCACACAGGGAAAGGATCCCTCCTCTCGAGCTAGGAGGCGGAAACGGGGCTCCTCTGGATGTGGGCGGGACTCTCGTGCTTCCTCTCGAGTGGAGACGGGTATGTCGGGGAACTTCTTGAGTTGCAGCAAGGGTGTGAAGGACCTTTGGAAGTTCCAGAGGTTAGGTTTGATTAGCCTGGGGACGCCTCAGAGGAAATGGGCCTCATCTCCCCTGGAGGGGAGAACCTCCTGCATTTTCTTGAGTTGGTGCAGGTGCTCTCGACTTACGACGGGGTCCTCAGGGACCCGCTCTGGTGGCCTCAGGAAAGGCCAGTCCCCATGCGAGTTGCTCGGGGCCTCTCGGATTTCCTCCGTCGATGCCGGGGCCTAAGACCTTGTGTGGAGTCGGTGCCGGAACCTGAGGATTCCTCTCCAGTGCTGACATAGATCTTGGGTACTTCTGGAGTCTCCCCAGGGGAGTCAGTCCTCGTCTCGAGTGGGGCATGCAGGTGCGCTTTCCTCCTGAGCTGTAGCAGCAGTGTCACGCTTCTCTTCGCATGGATCAAGGGATCTGTGGCTTTCCTCAAGGATTTCCCAAAGGCTGTCCCACGTGCCACCGTGGTGTGAGTGGATCCTCGTCCTGAAATCGAGGCAGTGTAGGGAAACAGGTTTCCCTGGAATGGACTGAGACATCTGGGGGACTCTGGAATGGTGGCACGACCTGGAGTTCCGCTCGCCTTTCCTGTGGAGAGTGCCTCCTCTTGAGATGCGACGGGAACGCCGGGAATTCTTTCCCGACCAATCAGGCAAAGGATCCTCCTCTCGTGCTAGGAGGCGGAAACGGGGTTCCTCTAGATGTGGGCGGGACTCTCGTGCTTCTCTCGAGTGAAGACGGGTATGTCGGCGAACTTCTTTAGTTTAGCAAGTGTGTGAAGGGCCCTTTGGAAGTTCCAGAGGTTTGGTGTGATTAGCCTCGAGACGCCTCAGCGGAAAGGGCCTCATCTCGCCTGGAAGGGAGAACCTCCTGGATTTTCTTGAGTTGCGGCAGGTGCTCTCGACTTACAACGGGGACATCAGGATCCCGCTCTGGTGGCCTCAGGAAAGGCAGGTCCCCATACGAGTTGCTCGGGGGCCTCTCGGGATTCCTCTCCTCGATGCCGGGGCTAAGTCCTTGTGTGGAGTCTGTGCCGGAACCTGAGGATTCCTCTCCAGGGCTGACATGGATCTTGGGTACTTCTGGAGTCTCCCCAGGGGAGTCAGTCCTGGTCTCGAGTGTGGACATGCAAGTGCGCTTTCCTCCGAGCTGTAGCAGCAGTGTCACGCTTCCCTTCGCTTGATCAAGGGATCTGTGGCTTTCCCTCGAGGCTTTCCCATGAGGCTTTCCCACGAGGCTTTCCCACAGGGTTGTCCCACGTGCCACCATGGTGTGAGTCGATCCTCGGCTTGAAAGTCGAGGCAGTGCAGGGAAAACAGTTTTCCCTGGAATAGACTGAGACATCTGGGGGACTCTGGGAATGGTGGCATGACCCTGGAGTTCCTCTCGGCTTTCCTGTGGAGAGCGCCTCCTCTTGAGATGCGACGGAACGCCGGGAATTCTTTCCCGACGACGCAGGAAAGGATCCCTCTTCTCGAGCTAGGAGGCGGAAACGGGGCTCCTCTGGATTGGGCGGGACTCTCGTGCTTCCTCTTGAGTGGAGACGGGTATGTCGGGGAACTTCTTGAGTTGCAGCAAGGGTGTGAAGGACCCTTTGGAAGTTCCAGAGGTTAGGTGTGATTAGCCTCGAGACCTCAGAGGAAATGGGCCTCATCTCCCCTGGAGGGAGAACCTCCTGGATTTTCTCGAGTTGCGGCAGGTGCTCTCGACTTACGACGGGGACCTCAGGGACCCGCTCTGGTGGCCTCAGGAAAGGCCAGTCCCCATGCGAGTTGCTCGGGGCCTCTCGGGATTCCTCTCCCGTCGATGCCGGGCCCTAAGACCTTGTGTGGAGTCGGTGCCGGAACCTGAGGATTCCTCTCCAGTGCTGACATGGATCTTGGGTACTTCTGGAGTCTCCCCAGGGGAGTCAGTCCTCGTCTCGAGTGGGGCATGCACGTGCGCTTTCCTCCCGAGCTGTAGCAGCAGTGTCACGCTTCCCTTCGCGTGGATCAAGGGATCTGTGCTTTCCCTCGAGGCTTTCCCCACGAGCTTCCCATTTCCCACAGGGCTGTCCCACGTGCCACGTGGTGTGAGTCGATCCCTTGAAAGT